>NW_019392718.1:1509382-1594382 GCF_000648675.2 Cimex lectularius | reverse complement strand
TCCTCGAGGTTTTAGTCTTTCCCTTAATGCTCCATAGTTTTAACGGATTTAATAAGTATCGTTTGAAACTAAATTTAATTTTATTCCAGTTATATTTATAATTTTTAAAGCCTCATAGCACTTTATATAAATCAGAGCGTCCACAATAATAATAGATAATTTTGAAATAATAGAAGAGAAAATCACAAATTTCTCCAGACAATTTATCCGGCTGGCTGATTCTTCCTGTTATACGAGAGCATATAGAACAAGCCGCAAAGAAGTCGTTTTTAATCAACTGCAGGTTGGTTACATAAGGGCAAGTTTGGATCTTCGTAATGTTAGTTTATAACTTACAAATTTATGATCTTTCATTTTGACACAGCGGTAAATTCGGCAAAAATTTTTTCCCGAGTATCTTTCGGAACCGCTTTTTTTCTTCTTCTATTTCGACTTTGATCTGTTTACTTACTGTATTTCTAAACATCATTTTCAATGATTTCTGATGAAAGTAAGGCTTAATTAAAGTATGTTTTTGTTTATTATTCCCGTCAAAACTTCCCCAAGTTGAATGATGTACAAGCAGCAAACAGAAGGGGGCTTTACAGGGTCGCGTTGTTTCCCTCCTAAGGTAATAGGGAATTTTTCACTTTTCCCTTGTTAAAACCACACAGAAAGTTGAACTTATTAAAAACATTTTGATCGATGGTGTCAAACACCGCTGTAAAGTCCAACGAGAAACCTTATCTTGTTCTTAGAAAAAAAAAAGATTTCAGAACACCTTTTCCTCCATCTCTTGTACTTTTATTTCATGTATTCCCATTTACTATTTTACTATGGTGAGTTTAAACTTGTTTTTAATGTTGTATATTTCATTATCATTATGTTATTATTTTTAAACCCACTGAGGCTTGTTTGAGAAGAAATGATTTTAATTCAACGGCATTCAACTTTAAACCAATCTGGATCGGATTTATCCAATATCGGACATAACTACATAACTAGTACGATAATTTGATGAAACCAAATCCCAATCCTCGTTGGTCATACACCAATCTTTTTTTTCTAAAGAGGGATTTTTGATTAAACATATCGGTTCGATATAGGCCCTAGCAAGAAACGTTGGGGTTGCCCTACTGCCTAGGAAACAGGGGGTGTATCGCAAAATGTCCGGCATATGGACAGATGGTTGACGAGATTGTAATGAGAGGAAAAAGTGGATAGAATCTCGTTTTTGTGATGAGAGCTCGCTCCAGCCTGGACAACGCTTTCTTGTATCCTTAACGAATTGGATGCTCAGGCAAGATATATANTATTATTTAATTTGGAAGTCTGGAGGAAGGTAGTTGAATAAAACCATTATCGTGATAAAAAAAAAGGTGGATTGAAGTTTTAGTATTTGGATCTTGCTATACATTAAATAAATGACTCTTGTGGATATTAAGTGTAGTTGCAAAAAAGAAGGTCTAGACTATTTTACTAAGGTTGGTAATAGTGATGGTGCGTTTGGTTGGCCAAAATCGGTAAGAATTGGATTCATTACTCTATATATTACATACCGACCATTAACTTTGATGTTAATTTAAGCAACCTACAGACTAGACCTGAAAGAGAGTAATTTCAAAGTACTCCTCCGACTAATATCAATGAGTGCAAGGTTTATAGATGTGAATGTATTTATTTGTGCGACAGTTCTGTAGAAGTTAGGTAGTTCAAGTTAGATTATAGTTTGCATGCGTTGGGGACTGAAATGACCAAGCTGTCCAAAGCCTAGTTTGGAGCCTAACTTAGTTGATTGGAAGCGATCTCCTGGGCATCTGGCTTAAGGGAGATATTAGCGGCCGAGCCGCACAACGGGGTAGGTGGATTTCCCTAAGGTATAGACCGTAGGATCAGCACATAGGGAAGTGACAACCCTTCGAAGTTACCGTGCGGTATACCTATCATAAAGCGACTAACATGGATTCAGAAAAGGGCATTGACTATTTTCCGAAGGCTTGTCATTTATCAAAGTTGGAACTTTGGTTGGCGCTAATGTCCGTAAGTTCATGTTGGTTATCATCCATTTCTTTATCATATTAACTCCGGGTATCTCAAAGTCCACCATTTCTTTAATCTGTACCTCAGTAGGTCTAGTGTATTAGTGTGTAGAATAATACCCGAAAGTCAATAACTTCAAAGTCCTCCAGTCGATGTTCATTTATGGATAAGTAAGTTCGTATGTATGGGTTTAGTTCTAGTGAGTAGCTTGCTAGACCAGAAAGACAGTAATGAAGTCCCAATTTTGTATTTTTCATTAGTATCATATACCGCATCCCCTGTCCGAAGCCTCTCGTTAGAACTTTTAAAAATATTAATTAATACATTTCGATATAAATGACACAATTATTTACCACAAACATAGAAAATTATTTGTAATGCAATCGACAAACCTGGATAAGAATATAAAACTTTTTGTACTTTACTTTAAATTAGAATCTACTAACTTCTTTCCTGTATAAAAAAATTCGAAATTTGATGCACCTAACTTTATTTTCCAGCAGTGATATGTCGCCAGCTGGATATATATCATAATTGATTTATTGTTTTTTATGCAAAGTATGGTTAAGTGAAAACTTAGAGTCACGAGCACGATTCGGATAACTACCCCGGTGGTCTATCACTTAATTATCGTGACTCGTGTCGTCGAGATACCAACTAATTTTCAACATACCAATTTTACATTTTCTATTCATACATTTTTACGTATGGATTCTCGGCGATATACGAAGAGTGGAAATTCCAAACATTCTAAGTGCCAATTTCCTCAAAACTGAGATTTTTTTAATATGTTCTATGTGCATTGGCCAATAACTTTAATAATGTTCTAAGTGCCAAACTTCTTTAAAAGTGGTTCTATGTGCCATAACTTATCAGCCAGTTGTATCCTGTATTTTACCTCTAGTGAATTCATATGACATTTTCGGCAGAACGAAACTGGTTATGTGGCGAGATAATTGTGCAAGCCAAAACAAAAACCGCACCCTTATTTTTTTAATGACGTTTTTGGTACAACTTGAACATTTTGAAGAGATCGTTCAGGAATTTGTCATAAGCGGTCATAGCTTTTTATAATGTGATCGAGACTTCGCCATTATTGAAAAGAGGAAAAGGGTTTACAAATGTTTCACTCCGACAGATTTACAAAATTTTGTGGCATCAGCTCATTTAGGCTACCCCAACCCCCACATTCGTACTTTCCTGTGACTCTACATTAAAAGTAAATTTTCCAATTACAAAGGCTACTGTGATAAAAGTTTCCAAAGATGATCCAGATTTTATCCACTATCAATCCACATTCAATGACACAGACTTGTGGAAACGTGTTATTATATTAAAAAAAAGAGGCTAAAGCTGATGATATTAAAAAAGTTTGTATGTCATTGATTCAGAAGCCATTCCTATCGGATGGCAAGAAAATACTTCTCTGCCATGTTGGATTTTTTGCCAGAAACTGCTAAAATCTATTATAAAAACATTCTAAATAATGTTAATAAGTTTAATTTATCTTGTTAATTTCATGTATTAAATGTTCTATGTTAAAGGTTTACCATGTTCTATGTCTCAATACAGTTTTCATTCAAAGAATTCTATGTACCACGGTCCCATAGAACGTTTCTTCAATTTCTTATTTTTTTGCATATTAAGGAGTTTGTTTTTGTTTTTCAATGCACTAGCTGCGAAACAATTTAATCCTACATTACCAATCAAATACATTTCAATAAAGTTTTTGAGTTACCATTTGACTTACGCAGTTCTATTGTTTTCCTGAAAAAAATAAAAAATAACATAAGCCACTTAGAACATTTGGAATTTCAACTCTTCATTTATTATTTTACGAATTTGGATGTCGTGGGTTCAGGTCCAGCTCGTAACACTACAAGATTTTCACTAATGATAATATGAATATATTCATCTTTATTTAATAAGATAATCATTAATTACTGTTATTTTGTCTTTTTTCAGTTTTAACAAGTCTTAAGAATTATTTCAGGCAAATCAGGATTATATTGCATTTGCTAACTTTTACTTTAAACTTGCAGTTGTAAGTAGTGCTGTTTTTGGACATGATCGATTTTAAGGATTTTCCTTAAATTATTTTCAAGATCAAAAAGTTAAAAAAATAAATACTCCGGCTTTTGCGAAGTTCCCTTATAAATCTCTTATTTTCAATAAACGCACATCGCGGGATTAAGGGTCGCATAAACCGCGAGTTTGGACTTCATATTTTGTATAATTGGTGATAAAATTTCAAATAAGATGCCGAGTTAATTGAATTATCATAGCTTTACATTTATGAGAACATTATCCCTTTCTTCTTGACTAATTGGTTCTTCGCGATAAACGAGGATTTAAACGACCTTATGAATGGCCATAAAACTGTCATTTGCTTTCTTTAAAAAAAAAGAAAAAACCCTGTTGTAAAACTCCTTTCCGACGCCGTTCTTTACTGCGAGCAAGTTTATTTTTCGAGTTTTATCAAAGGCTCATTAACATATGTTATTTTAATTGCGTTGCACGTGAAATAAAAACGAAACGTCATGCTTTCAACCCTTTGGAAAAAAAATGACAAAGGGGAAGCTACGAACGCGGGATCACTCATTTTAATGAAGCATTTTATGGTGATAGCAGATTGAATAAACCAGAATCTGTCCTACCCTCGGCTCTAGGAGACGAGAAAAAAAATTATAATATAATAAGTGGTTTGGCTACCGACTAGGTCATAAATTAAAACTAGACCACGCAGAATATTGTGGAAATATTTCTTATGTATTTTCACAATTGTAATTGGTATGGATTGTCAATAATTCAATTTCATGGCGTCTAAAAGACTTGGTACCCTGTTTAACCTCGCCGTTTGTACATTTCGCCATTGTCAGAGTTAAATTTTTTTTTGTTTGGTTATAATTTTATTGATTAAGTACTGGGTAATTGATGACGTGGGTCTATCATTGCTGTGTTGTTTAAAGACGCATTTCCGCATTTCGATTATTTTATTTTATTTTATTTACAGTCCATACAGGTCACGTACCCAAGCATAGGACAGTCAAGCAACACAATAAAACAATCATTATGATATAAACACAACAAAAGTAATAATTAAACCCTCAATTACATTTTAAAGCATGTTTAATATTTTTTTTAAAGATTTGAAGGGACGAGGAGAAGGGGTCCGCACTGACAGCGAATTTATTTAAGTAAAGCACAGCTGTGGAGATTGAAGACTGTAACCCGTATTTGGTCCTGTGCCGTGAAGTACCAAACAATTCATGGGTTCGTAGTTGACGCTGGGGAACCCTAAAACCAATACAAGATATCTCCGGGGAGTCAATAAAATTATTTAGGATCTTCCACAGAAACACAACGGAAGCCAAAACTCTTCTATCCTCCAGACAATCCAGGCTTACGAGAGCAAGTCTGGCTTCATAGGAGCAATGATGGTAGTTCCTGTGATTGCATAATTTGTAACAGGTATTTCGTGGCCTTTCTCTGTACCCTTTCTATCATGTAAGACCCATCTAAAGAACTCGGCGACCAAACAACACTGCATACTCTAGGTGACTGCGCACCAAAGATTGTTAGAGTAATTTTATTGTAAAAGGGTTCTTAAAGTCAGCAGTTTGCCTGAGTACGAATCCTAAGTTTTTACTTACATGGGTCTGCCTTTGCTCGCTGTGTCGTTCTGTCAAGACCCGTTTCGGCATTTCGCCATCTTCAGTTTTGGGTTTATGCCTAACCTCACCCTACTTATTTCCTAGATCAATTACAAACCCTTGCTTATATGTACGAAAGCGCAATAATTTCTATACATTTATGAGATTTGTCTTTTACACAGAAGACAAACACTTTGAGTGAGTAGAAATACTTTTATTGAATATATAAAATATATTTTGCATTGTATAAATTCACTTTTTCACATCCAAAATGTAATTGTAATATGTAAACAATGTTTTTAAATCCCAGGCCCTGAAGATGATCTCAATAAAGATCGAAACGTTGGCACAATAAAGAAAATGTTTCTCTGAAACCTACATCACACCAGACCGCATCTCACGATTTCTAAATAAATATCGATTAACGGTCACTAATCACCACACATGTATACTCTAACATACTTTTATTCTTTAATTATGAATATATTAAGTTTTACTAAAAATAATTAAATTCACTAATTTCATGGTCAGCTTGACCAATGAATATATTACAATTAATTAAGGTTTTTAGTTGAGATAAAAAAGTCAATGGCACGAGCGGGATTCGAACCCACGATCTTCGGCTTGATACGCCGCTNTCGTTACCCATATTATTTTTTTATAGTAAATTTACAACGGTAAAGTTAACTGCTATGACAAATCTTTGCTATAATAGTTCAATTCACTAGTTTCGTGGTCCGCTTGACCAATTAATATATTACAATTAATTAAGGTTTTCTGTTGAGGTAAAAAAGTCAATGGCACGAGCGGGATTCGAACCCACGATCTTCGGCTTGATACGCCGCTGCTCTACCACTTGAGATATCGTGACCTCGATCCACTGTGACACTAACTTCCAATCTGAACCGCACCTTTTTGAATTTTCCCTCCTTTTTGCCATTTTTCGAAACCCCCTCGTGCAATTGACTTTTTTATCTCAACTAAAAACTTTAATTAATTGTAATATATTAATTGGTCAAGCGGACCACGAAATTAGTGAATTTAGTGATTTAAAATGAAGTATCCTCCTTAAAGCTCTCCGTGGCCATTTCATTTGTCGTCGAGAATCCAATCCGATTACACGACATTTGAAAAATGGCAAAAAGGAGGGAAAATTCAAAAAGGTGCGGTTGAGATGGGAAGTTGGTGTCCGAGTGGATTGAGGTCACGATAGCTCAAGTGGTAGCGCAGCGGCGTATCAAGCCGAAGATCGTGGGTTCGAATCCCGCTCGTGGCATTGAGTTTTTTATCTCAACTAAAAACCTTAATTAATTGTAACTAAAAATAATGTCGGTTTTCGTATATTTCATACCAAAAACATACCAAGTTGTGACCGGTTTAGCCTTAGGTTTAGGCGACTCTGGCTTAGTATTTTGTCTTAGTTTGCCCTACGTTGTTCCACAGTCTTTAACTTGATCCATTCAGCAATCGTTCTTTTTTGAGAAAGTTGGAATTTTTCAGTGTTTCTGATCCTACGGTTGTTGACCATCGTATGAATTGTGCTTCTCATTCAGCATAGCATCGTATCATGTAAGGCGATTGATATAAAAAAAACAATTAATGTTTTTATGGTTGAAGTGGAGGTGAAGGACCTGGTCGTTTCCTATTATCCTGTTCTTCAGCCTACCCTTGCTGATTTGGTCTGTTAGTCGCATTTTGGCATTTCGCCATCTTCATTGGTGGGTTTTCTTTTCCACTACTTTCTCCTATTTTGTGAATTTTTTTTTGGAAAGACAATTAATTATCTTAACTTTCTCTGAATACATTCAATTCAAAGTTCCTTAGGCAAAGATTTTTTTTTAAATTTGCTAATTAAACAATTTCCCTTTCTAAGTTAATAACTATGTAGTTTACATACTACAAGTCGTATTTGGTCCTTTGAAAGGGTTTCTCATAAATAAACGTCGCAGTCGGTTTGGAGGCACGATATTCAATCCGTCCAGGTAGCCCCAGGTCACCGGGTAAACTTTAAATTGTAAATTGAATCCGAAACATTGAGAAGGGATACAACCGGGAATTCAAATTTGAAGGAAGTCTTAATTAAACCTGGGACAAACGACATAACCACGAATTAAAGCTGAATATTTATCAGTTGAATTAAGATGTCGGATCTCTCTCTGGTTTCCATTAACGCATCACTTAGGTTACGTCCGAAATGGAATTTATCGATTTTACTTAATGTGTCAGTCCGAAACGTCTTTTAGGCCTTGTTCGCTTTCCTCTTGGGCCAGTTAAAACTGAGAGTTACGTGATGGGAAGTGTTGTAAATTTGTATAAGGGAAATCAAAATGTATAAAATATACATCACACTATCATATCGGCTGGTGCAGAAACCCTCACCAGAAATATAATGCTTCCCCAATAAATAATTCAAGAAAATTAATTTTCCTATTATGCCAGATTCTGTTGACTTACACATCGACACTATATATATTTTTTCCATGAATCAATGTTATTATAAACTGCTCAAAAATGATTAGGAATATTTGTAATTTATTCTTATTCTATCAATTTTAATTAAATTAACTGATATGTTCTTGTTAGTTGGTAAAAAAAATCGAAAATACAAACCAAAAACAAACAAATGTTAATCCTCACTTTAAATAACGGATTTATTTAAGACTAGTAAAAATGAAGATTACACATTTTGCAAACACATTTTCTCTTCTTTTTACCGTTTTAATCTAATTGTAGTCTCTTTAACCATGGAAAGACATCATATTGAACCAGATGTTCACAAAATTTTTAGTGAGAATGCGCCAAGTGGATATCGCAGAGGCTGTTGGCATTTCTAAGAGCGTGGACTCCCGGGCTTTAAAGAGACTGGATTCCAAGAGACTGGAAGTGCCAACAGGATGCCTGGTAATGGATCGGGAGGACAGAAATATCATTGCTGCAATACACTACCCTTTCCATAGTGCCCGCCAGATCGTAAATAAAGTACAAGATGTTTTGGCAAGGCCTTTATCAACACAAACGATTCTCAATCGTTGGCCTCACATAGCCCCTTTGAGACGACCTGCAGCAACAGCCCGCCACCATCAACTCAGTAGGATGTTAAGGCGCCTAGGAGAGTACACCAATTGGAATGCTGTTATGTTTACTGATGAGTCGCGTATAGTGATAGCAGTTGCCGAAGAGTCTACCGAGGACAGGGGGTGAGTACAATGCCCCAGTTCGTGCTCTCTTCAGTACAGTTTGTAGAAGGCTGTGTAATAGTCTGGGCAGGGATTTACACTGGCGGACGAACTGATTTCAATATTGTCGAAGGCAATGACAGACCGTTATGGTCAAGAGATTATCGACGAATACATCACTTAAACCAGGACTCTCATTAGCAGGCATTTCCGATTTCTGGATGACAATGCCAGACCTCGTAGAGACAGAGTTGTTCCTCAGTGTATAGAAAATTTCCCATTTGCCCATTCCCCCATTGTCTCCAGACCTCAAATCCATTGAGCACATATTGGTTGCATTGCAGAAAAGGCTTTTCGATCACCATCCGCAGCCAGTTGACCAGCAATAACTAAGTGCAGCGTTGCAACATCAATGGAGAGAAATTCCTCATGTAATTAGTGACAACCTTCTTAACAGTATGCCTAACAGGTGCACAGAGGTTTTAGCTAACAGAGGACATTATACACGATATTAATTGCTTAAAAAAATTATTGTGTCCTATAAAAAAAAATATTTTCTCCAGTAAAAAAAATTATGAAATACACACCTTTTATATTGTTATTTTTCTTTCTTTAATTAAATTTTCCTTTAATAAAAATACAAAACAATGTGTGATAAATTTTAATGCAATTTGTAATAAAAATAGTAGGGGAAGTAAATACAACCAAATTGCGGTCTGGTGTGATGTAGGTTTCAGAAAAACATTTTCTTTATCGTGCCTTTTTCTGAAACTTTCCTCACACCAGACCGCATCTCACGATTTCTGAATAATTATAGATTAACGGTCACTAATCACCACACATTCCTATTCATTTTTGAGCAGTTTTGTATTCGTGGATTTGGTGATTATATTATATACTGGTATTGAATCAATCCCAAATGAGGTATGTACATTAATAGAAGCTACACACCTTTAATATCTGATTTATAAGTGACGATGCAAAGTAAGCTAAAAATAGGTTTTTTTTAAAGAAAGAAACAAAGTTAGCATTAGGGTTTTCCACTAAAAAAAGAACTTAATGTAATAAAACCCCAAAATTATTGAATACAAGTTTTTTGGTTAAAAAATCTCAGATTTTTTCCTACCAACTGGTTTCGATTTTATACACGTACACCCTAGATCAAGGTATGGTCTTGAAGATAAAAGCAAATTCATTTGTTACTGCCAAGCATTCGGCCTATTTTAAGATCATCATCAGGGCAAGACCATGTTAAATATGTCTACTGATTGACATATTTAAATTTTTTACAGGCGATCCCCAATTTCCTTGAAGATCGACTCAGTTCAAGCATTGTCAGGGACTGCAACAATAAAATGGATTTTATTCGAAAATCGCAAAACGCTTTGAAAAGAATCCTTAGATCCACAAGAACACTGAGAAGTTTTTGCTGTTTATTATATAGATAATAAATCTAAAGTTTGTTCACAAAGGGTCAAAGAAGAAACATTCAGCTTTCCAGCCGTTGTAACCACCGTAGTCATTGGATAATCTCTTGAGATGTCATGAATATTTATGTGGAAACGCAGGACATCCAAATTAAAAAATTTGCTCCCCGTCTAAACCAGCCAAATTTTTTAATATAAATTTGAGGCTTTGTGTTATGTATGTATTATATGGGAGACAAACATCAAGTCGACATTATCTGCCCTCTACGCTTTAAACGGAAAATTCTTAGCACAGCGGTTTCCCCAATTTCTTTTACATTATTTTTCATCTGTCTTAACACATCTGCTGGGTGGACATGATGATGGGATTGTGCGTATATTTTATTTATTTGCGGATCTACAGAGGCTTTTTTCCTGCTTTGTAAGACCGCTCTGTGGTTTCTTTTAATATGTTATTTTTTGTCCTAACATCGACATGTTATATTTTTTATATTAATTTTGATTGTAATCAAAAATTATTCAGAAATCGTGAGATGCGGTCTGGTGTGATGTAGGTTTCAGAAAAACATTTTCTTTATCGTGCCAACGTTTCTATCTTTATTGAGATCATCTTCAGGGCCTGGGATTTACAAACATTGTTTACATTTAACAAATACATGTAGGATGTGGAAACAAGTGAATTTATACAATGCAAAATATATTTTTTTATATTCAATCAAAGTATTTCTACTCGCTCAAAGTGTTTGTCTTCTGTGTAATTGTGCCATTCTTGCGTGTCGTGTCGAGAGCTCTGAAGATGATCTCAATAAAGATCGAAACATTGGCACGATAATGAAAATGTTTTTATGAAACCTACCTCACACCAGACCGCATCTCACGATTTCTGAATAATTATCGATTAACGGTCACTAACCACCACACATTTAATCAAAAAGTTGATGTTTTTATTAAAAAATACAGTACTAAACATAAATGAAAGCTACTAGAAACAGGGATCAAATACATATAATTAATTACAGATTGATTTAATGATCATGAGAGTTGCAAATTTAAAAATCATAATGATTTGCATCAATATTGCTTCACATTACGACATTATTAATAGTTATTTTATAATTACAAATAATTGTAAACAGAAGGGAAACTTTATATAATTAATTCATCCATAAAAAAAAATAGTACCACATGTTTAATATTATTACATTCCTACCATCTGGATAATTGACGAAAAGAAATTTAAAATAGGAAAAAAAACACTAAACAGTAAGCAATGAATCTAAGATTATTTCTTATTTTTGTAATTTGTCTCATTAAAAAAATATGAGAACCGAGGACGCAACGGTGTTTTCGTAAAACGTTCCAGTGTCGAATGATTAGATTAAATTTAAATATTTTAAATTTCCACGCTCCATCTCCCACCGGGAGTAGCAGTTCGCCTCTATAATTTAAAATCGATTTTTTCCCTTATATTTTAATGAGCTTCTTATCTACGAAAATATAATAATGGAGGAGACTGCATAATTATTACCAGAGGCTTGCATACGCTTAGCAAGACAAATATTATCTTGGGGTGGGTCTTGCAGGTTAATAAGGTCGGAGATAAAAGTTTTCTCGTAATTATATACCCGCTTCCTAATATCAGGCTATAACCTAGAGTGATCTACATCTATAAGATTATTTGAATATCAATCGCCAGCTTTGGTGTGGAAAGGTGAATATGTTACATCCTCGGTAATACTGATGAGGGCAGTTTGTTTTTGTTTTTTAAAGAAAGTATACACCTTTTGCGCCTTCATCAGGTCAACTATTCGATTTGGACGGGATAGATATAAACGTGTAGTCACGAAAAAATCGTTCAAAATTAAGAATTTCCAGTATCAAAAATCAATTCCCAATTTAAAAAAGTGGAAACTACCCTACCCTCCGTCCTCGTGTATCAAGATATATAACTTTATCAATGAGGACACGTTGGGAAGACATTTATGTTTAAAACAATAGTCCATGCGGGCTACATGGCTCTATTAATTTAGCACCTCCATAATAGGGGCTACCGGCTGATAGGGGCGCACCTGAAAATCCAGCAGCCGTTAACCCGTGAAAATCGAATATGTATCCAAAGGAAGTAGAAATTGATTACCTTTTAATTAAAATATTTATGGAGAAATTTTACGGTCCTTGCCAATGAGCATTGGGAGCTTTTCTCTCTTTTATCGTGCATTTATTTAAAGATTTTTATAAACAGTCAATTTGTGGTTTTACACAGGATTGAGTTAAAAAGAAAACGATACAAAGCGTCCAGTTCAGTATGCCAATTTTAAGCATCCTTTAAAGTCTTTAAATACAATTTGTATGCCAAAATACACAAAACGTTAGGGTTCGATCTCGTGTGGATATTATCCCAATTTAATTTTATCCCAACCGTTAAAAAGCGGAATATTTCTAGTTTTAGTCTATGTCAATGTTGACTCTTTTCAAATACATTTTGTATTCTTATGGTGATAATACTGGACATTCGCTATAAGAAAAATTTAAGAATTTTTGCCCCAAAATTTGCACTTTGGGGGACCGCGGTAGCCGAGTGGTTAGCATGAGAAACTCTCACGCCGCGGTCGTCGGTTCGATTCCCACCGTCGCCTCTGGCCCTTTTTTCACGATACCCCCCCCCCAATTTGAACACACATATAAAAATTCGTCACCATGGCTAATATGCATAGATCATAAGGCAAAAAAAATTGTACTTGATGTTTGTTTAGAATGAAAAAATCAAACATCTACTTTGTTTCTTCTTAAGTATATATAAACTTAAAATATCATGTAGCAAAGTCAAAAACGGTGTAGTAAAGGTGGCTGTTAATACATTTTGGGGCTTGGATCAGCCGAGATTAAATTCTTCTCTCCTAATACCGGTGTTTCACATAAAAATACATAACTCGTCTGGATTTGATCCAATTTTGACTTATTGCAAGCATTAAACTCTCAGCATGTATAATTTTAGCCTATTTCATTGTTGAGCCTTTACAAATAGATTTTGAATTGTTTATGGAGATAATATGGGAACTCCGCTATACGAAAAAAGTAAACAATTTTCCCCCAAAATTTGTAGTTAATGGTTTTTTAGAGTGAAAAAAATAAAAAATATGAGCTTTGTTTCTTCTTAAAAAAATATATATAAACTTACAATACCATTTCGCACGGGCAAAAATGGTGTAGTAAAGGTGGCCGTTAATACATTTTGGGCTTGGATCAGCCGAGGTTAAATTCTTTTCCCCTAATATCGGTGGTTCACATAAAAATACATAACTCGTCTGGATTTTATCCAAATTCGACTTATTGCAAGCATTAAACTCTCAGTATTTGTAATTTTAGCCTATTTCATTGTTGAGCCTTTACAAATAGATTTTGAATTGTTTATGGAGATAATATGGGAACTCTGCTATACCAAAAATTTAAAGAATTTTCCCCCAAAATTTGTACTTAATGGTTTTTTTAGAGTGAAAAAAAAAATATGAGCTTTGTTTCTTCTTAAAAAAAATATATAAACTTACAATACCATTTCGCACGGGCAAAAATGGTGTAAAGGTGGCTGTAAAGACATTTTAGGGATTGGATCAGCCGAGGTTAAATTCTTCTCTCCTACTTCCGGTGTACCACATAAAAATACATAACTGGTCTGGATTGTATCCAAAATCGATTTATGACAAGTATTAAGCGCTCAGGATTTGTAGTTTTAGCTTATTTCGGTTTTGAGTCTTTACAAACTCATTTTGAATTCTTTGTGGAGATAATATCGGACATCCGCTTTACGAAAAATTTAAGAATTTTCCCCCAAAATTTGTACTTTTAATCAACTTTGTTTCTTCGTAAAAAATATATAAACCGACAATACCATGTCGCATGGTCAAAAATCGGATCAGCCGCTTTATTCGCCGGTTCGTCCGTGGCTGCCGGGTCGGCTCCGCCCGGTCCTTCTTGACACTCCTACTTGTGGCCAATACTGAAATAGTAAGGCCAAAAAAAGGTCAAAATGATGTAATAAAAGTGGGCGTAAATACAATATTGGACATAGGCCATACGTAAAATTTGACAATTTTTTCCAACCAATTTTATCCAGGAGTTTTTTTACGGTGGAAAAAAAATATCGTTTGTTTCTTTCTAAAAAAAATATGCCAACATACATTGCATGAAATAGAACAGATAGATTTTTCGAGGCTTGACCAGCCATGGATAATTATTTTCTCCAATGTCCGAAAAAAAACACCATAATTCCTCTGGATTTTATCCAAATTCAACGTTACTAAACGGTTGTGAAGGTGAATATCTCCTTTTTTAGACAATAACAACAATGTTTAGATTTGACATAATTATAATTGAGTAAAATAAGGATCATATCAACACAACCTTCTCAACCATTTTGGTTTATTTTTCCAGTTATAATTTATTTACTGTGGAGGTTGGGGTATTTTATATGGTTTGTTTGATATAACCTCTTTATTGTTACCGTTCTTGTCAATGGGCTCGAGGGGCCAAAAAAAATTGAAGTTACTTTTATTTTTTATATGGTTGTATACTTAAATGTTTATATACTTATTTTCAATTTTTAATTCAATATATGTATTGTTGATGATTTTCTCAATGTGATAGTTGTATGTATTTCTTTCAGACTATGGCTATCGTCTTCGAAAAGATGTCTTATTATGGTCATACCGAATGGCAGCAATAGGAAATAAACGGAACATAGAAAATTTTAGAAACAGTAAAGAATAATAGGGAAAAAAATCATCTCGAAAACATCAGTTTCATGATAGGAGTGTCACAAATTACTACTGAAATACCATTTACTTTGGCACGATTCTGTCTTTTGATTGGAAATCGAGTCGGAGTCGAGTTTCGGAATGATAATGCTTATCTTGTTGGAAGCTGTTTCGAAAATCGGACGAACCAATCCAATCGGAAGGACATGGCTCTCGGGATTGCCAATCACAGGCCCTACATCTTTAACCGTTCTCTGCGATCCTTTAGTCGATTTTTTTGTTTTTATCTTGTCTACAACTCGATTTAAACGATTGTTTTCCACTATCCTTCCCTAGACCGCGATCTAGCAACAATGCCGAATATCAATCCGCGATAAGCTTATTAATTAGTTCCGAGGCAGATACGGGGAACGTCGCAGAAACGCAGAAAGCCCCTGCTTATTTTTCATTGTTCTCCATTCACCACGTCCCTATCACCGAATCGTTTCCTTTTCGCCTCTTTACACTCTTTCTTTTTTTTTCCGTGCCGTTTTCACGGTTCGCCGGCCACATAGGAAATTGCGACCCTTATCACAATCATCTTGAGAGATTCCCTAAAAATGAATTTCCAGATAAAAAAGGAGAGAAAAAATCGTCAATTTACATACAATTATTTCGAGCAAAATTAGAAATCTATTGGCGCCAGTCTCCTAATTACAGTAATCAGACAAGTGCCGTAGGATTTCCTTAATTTTTCCTTTCCCGTCGTATATTTGCGAATGTACTATTTCTAAAAACGTAATTAACTGTGGCAATAGCCCTTATTGAATGCATTATATCAACTAATTAAATTTTCATAGTGACTGCTTGTAAATAAGATTTATGGCTTTACTGCAACGAACAAAACAGTCTTACAACAAGAACATTGTACTAACAAGTAAAATTAATTTCAATTGTTAATAATTTGGTAAATAAACCTGTTATTTTATTCGAATTTAATTTTAAATTAATTAATCTTTATGTAAGGTATTGGTTGATATAAAAAAGCCAGTGACACAAGTGGGATTCGAACCCCCGAAGTTCCGAATGGATCGAAGTCACGATAGCTCAAGTGGTAGAGCAGCGGCTTATTAAACCGAATGTCGTGAGTTCGAATACCACTCGTGACACTGACTTTTTTTATCTCAACCAATATCTTACATAAATTAATTAATTGAAAGAAGTTATTTGGTCAATCGGACCTCGAAATCTAATGGATTTAATTTTAAAGTTGTTGAACTACATTGATATTTTTGTACATTGGCGGTTCTTATTTGTAAAATGCCATTCATTACTTATAATTATGTATAATTTTTTTGATCTTTCATAACGTCGCAAATTAGGTTAAAATATTTGTTAAGCAAGAAATTAAGTTTATAAACGATGTTCCTACCCAAAACACCTTGAAATAGTTGCAAAATAATATTTTTGCCTCAAATTCGTAGTTTCTAATTCCTATTTATTTAGAAATCGTGATTTGCGGTTTGGTGTGATGTAGGTTTCAGAAAAACATTTTCTTTGTCGTGCCAACGTTTTGATCTTTATTGAGATCATCTTCAGGGCCTGGGATTTACAATCATTATTTACATATAACAATTACATTTTGGATGTGGAAAAGTGAATCTATACAATGCAAAATATATATATATTTTTTTTTTTTATATATATTCAATCAAAGTATTTATACTCACTCAAAGTGTTTGTCTTCTGTGTAATTGTGTGTAATGGCACAATTACACAGAAGACAAACACTTTGAGTGAGTAGAAATACTTTGATTGAATATATAAAAATATATATGTACATATTTTTTACATCCAAAATGTAATTGTTATATGTAAACAATGTTTGTAAATCCCAGCCCCTGAAGATGATCTCAATAAAGATCGAAACATTGGCACGATAAAGAAAATGTTTTTCTGAAACCTACATCACACCAGACCGCATCTCACGATTTCTAAATAAATATCGATTAACGGTCACTAATCATTCTAATTCCTATGTTGGAGGGTCATTTGAATGAAACCTTTTTCGAAGTAGTAGGTCGAAAAATATCGTTCAGACCTTGTTCGCCCTCCTCGGAAGCCCGGTAAAACAGGATTACGTGATGGGACGTGTTGTAAATTTATATAAGAGGTATGAAAATATGTAAAATATATATCATACTATCTTATCAACTGGTGCCGAAACCGCCACAAGAAACATGATACTTCCATAATTTAAAATAGTTCAAGAAACTAATTTCCTTACTATGCCAGATTTTGTGGACTTTCACATCAACACATTTTTGTCTAAGAATCAGAAATATGCGTCGATTTGGTGATTAGTATGTACTTTAAGATCAGCTGTACACCTTTACTATGCCATTTATGACTGCGTACATAGCGAAGTAGGTTAAAAAAGGTTTCTTTAGGACGAAACAAAGTTGATATTAGTTGATTTTTTCACCGCAAAAAACATAAATTCAATAAAAACCACAATGAAATCACTGATTACGAATTTTTTGGTAAAAAATAACAGATTTTTCCGCTTTAAACTGCTTGGGATTTTATCCGAAAATCACAAAAATTGTGATGTTAGAATTTTAAAAAGATTCCCCCGATCCACAAGAAACTTTACAACGGTTTAGAACCCTAAAAAGAACCGAAATTGCACAACCCTGGACCTATAAAATAAAACGTATGAGAATTTTTTGTTGATTATTATAATGATAATAATTCTAAAGTCTGTTCACAAAGGTTCAATGTAGAACCATTCATACTTCCAGCAGTTGTAAACTGTTGATATTGGATAATATACTGAGAGGTCATGAATTTTTAAGCGGAAACATCGGACATCGGAGTAAAGAAAATTGCCTCCGGCTAATCCAGCCAGTTTTTAACTTCATATTTGAGCGTTATTTTATAATGAGTATTCTAGGTTAAAAATTGATAGGTATATAATAAGTAGCCTTGAAACACACGATTTTGGAATTTTTGTTAAATTCTTCCTTATTTTCCTGATTTATAGTGCTATAATACCTTCAAAACGGCTCAAAGAAAAAAATGCTGCTTTCCAGTTTATAATATGGGCAACATTGGATAATCTCCTGAGGGATCTTGAATTTTTAGTTGGAAACGCCGGATATCCGTGTAAAAAAAAATTGCCACCGTCTAATTCACCCAAAAAAGTATACACACGACACAAAAACAAAAGCGCAAATATAAAAATGCAGCTCTCCCCCACAGTTGTAATATTGAGGATATTTGATAACATACAAAAAAGTTATGAATAGCACGTGGTACACAGAAATCGGAGACAAAATTACCCCCGGCTAATTCATCCCAAAAAGGTTTTACAGTTCACTTCCTATAAACAAAATTTGAGGGTTTATTATATAATATCACTAATGCGATCCTGTATATTATTTTCTTACCCTAGTTTAAAAAATTATATACATTTATAATAATTCACTAGTTTTCGCGGTCCGCTTGACTAATTAATATCTTTCAATTAATTAAGGCTTTTAGTTGAGATAAAAAAGTGAGTGTCGCGAGCGGGATTCGAACCCACGATCTTCGGCTAGATACCCCGCTGCTCTACCACTTGAGCTATCGTTACTTCGATTCACTCGGACACTAACGTCCCATCTCTACTTCGTCTTTTGAATTTTCCCTCCTTTTTGCCATTTTTTATTTCAACCAATAGCTTACATAAAGAATAAATTGAAAGAAGTTATTTGGTCAATCGGACCACGAAATCAAATGGAATTAATAATAAATTATCTACAAAGTAAGAGATTAGATGAATATTCAGTTAAAATATGCTAAAAACCTTAAAAATTTCGGATAATTTGCAACCGGACGATTATTATTGATAATTGAATGATTTCCTTTAATAAAGCAGGTACCTAATTACAAAAGAATATTTCTACATTTATAATAATTCACTAGTTTTCGCGGTCCGCTTGACTAATTAATATCTTTCAATTAATTAAGGCTTTTAGTTGAGATAAAAAAGTGAGTGTCGCGAGCGGGATTCGAACCCACGATCTTCGGCTAGATACCCCGCTGCTCTATCACTTGAGCTATCGTGACCTCGATCGACTCGAGTAGAGCAGCGGCGTTTCTAGCCGAAGATCATGGGTTCGAATCCCGCACGCGACACTCACTTTTTATCTCAACTAAAAACCTTAATTAATTGAAAGATTTATAATAATCTTGATATAAGTAATTTTGAATTTTTGTTGATTTCATCTTTTTCAAAGTCATTTAAATTGGATGGAAAATTTGTCGTATTAGTTTGTATTGTAATTGATTTCATCTTTTTCAAATCTAAATTTTGTTCCGAAAGGCTCAAGGAAAAGAAATGCGGCTTTACAACGGTTGTAACACAGTGGACACTGGATAATATCCAAAATAGTTATGAATAGTTAAGTGGGAACACCGGACATCGGAGGAAAAAAATTGCCATAAGGCTAATCCATTCGAAAAATGTTTATTTTTTTATTGTCTATAAAAATTTGTATTTGATGATTTATCAAGTACTAATATCATACAGTACGATCATTGGATAATCTTCAGAGGGGTAACGAATTTTCCAATGGAAACGCCAGACATCGGAGAGAAAAAAGAATTGTCACTAACTAATCCAACCGAAGATTTCAAATTTTCTTAATCATGTTTGAGAATTTATCATATCTAATGTCATTTTATACGATCCTGATATTTTTTTATCCCAGATAACAAAAAATAATAAAAATATAAGTTTGGAAATTCACGATTTTGGATGTTTTATTTCATCTTTATTTTTCTCGCTTATAATGAGAGAACCTTTGCTCTCAAATTTGTTCGTCTGTACTCCCAAAGAAAAGAAATGCAACTTTGCAAAACTTTTATTGCAATACCCTGACGTTGGATCATACCCATAAGAATTTTTTTTAAATTAATAGTTTATTTTTCACTTTCCCATAAAAATTCGTATTTAATGTTCTCAAAAGGTGGTTAAAACGAGCCCGAATCGTCTTTAAAAAAAAATTTTTTTTTGACCAACTTTACCGGAAACGTGTTTTCCTTTTGTGTAACTTTTTACCTATCTAATCTCATTTAACGATCCTGCATATAATTTTTACCCGACAAAGAGCAAGGGCGTTGTCGGATATAATTTATGTTTTTTCCTCACTCTTCGACATTATTATTGCATTTTTACCTTCTTAGACCTGCGACACTTCCCGTGCAAACTTCAGATATTGTTAAATCGATTTTTCCTTCAATATATTCATACAAAAAACAAACGGGATACCATGGTATATTCCGAATGTAACCAATCAACATCCACATAAAAAACCTATAGTTCTTTGATAATTTTCGCCTTTATTTTTCCATTTTATCCACAGGCCACTATTTGACCCGACCATTTATATTTTTTAATTTTTCAGTAAATTTAGTCCAACGGGTTTGCCATTCTTGATAAATCATATTTTTAATTTTTTTCTTAATGTCCGCTAGACTAATTGGTGTCTACGAGTTATGCAGGATAGTTTTTTATTCTAAGTTTAAAAAAATCTACTGACATATTAAATCCTTGCAATACATACACAAAAAAGAGAAGTTAATTATTTAAAGTAATTTAGTTTTTTTATCCACTCCTTTGCCTCATTAGCAACAAAGCTCAGAAACTTGTTGGACCTAGTTTCTATATATAGTTTAAAAAAAAACATATAAATAAAAAATACCCAAGAACTGTCAAGATTGGAAAATTATATTTGTAATTACATAATAATAGTGAAACAAATTACTGTAAAATTTCCAGTTTTATGGGAATGATACTACCAAATACTGTCCGCGTTCGTCGTATATCCAGTGAAAATTATTAAAAATTCATGTTACAATGTATAATAATGTGTAAAAATGACTACAGGCAGATTTAAAGGTATGAGATGTTTTTGAATTGCAACTCTATGATTTTCAATAAACCACAAATAAAAAACCCATTATATTAACTAAATATGCAAATTTATGAGTTACAGATTTCTCTATCGAGTACGAAGTTGTGCGAAGTGTATAAGAAACGGTTTTAAAAGAAATTATTTATCCTGGTGGATTACACGTTTCCACCGGAACACCGGCTGAACATGAGCCTGTCGGTTAGAACACTGGACTTCCTCTCCAAGTCTACTGCACGAAACATGCACATACGTCTTAATTTGTGAACCGGGACTGACGTGCGGATCTGACATTTTGTGACTATGAAATGCAAGTTGACATGTTAGCCTTGTCAATCGCCTCGATTCGATTTGTGAACGGTAGTCCTGTCTAGTTCAATTTTCAATTTCCGTCATGCCATATGAATCCAAGGCTCGTGAAATTTTCAGAACAATAAGATTTGTAAGCTTTTCAAATATACAGAAACACGGAAAAACATAAACGCACAATTTACACGAGCAGTAAATTAATGGTATGAAATATGTAGCTTTTTCCCGTCAAATTTACCTGTTTTAATTTCCAGCTAACACTTTTTAAACTAAAAAAAATTCTATTTTAACTTAAAATGATGCCTTTTTCATTTCAAATAAACCCTTTCTTTAAAGCATTAAAAAACTTATCAATGGTATGAAATACATAGCTTTTTTTCCGTCAAATTAACCCCTAACTTATTAAACTTTTTAAATTTCAATCTAACTATTTTCAACTTCAAATGTATAATAACCGTTTTTATTTTCTAATTAACCCTTTCCTTAAATCATTAAAATTTTTTATTAATAGTACGAAGTATTTGGGTTTTCCGTCAAATAAAACTGTTTGAACTTCAAATTAACGTTTTATAATTTCGAATATTTTTTTTAAATTTCAAGCTAAATCTTTTTAAATTAATTTTTTTTAATATAAAATTATCTATTTTTAATTTTAAATAAACCCTTTCTTCAATGCATTAAAAAAGTTTTTTAATTTCAAATTAACCCTTTCTTTAAAGAACAGAAACTAAGGAGATGGTATTAAATAAAAGTTTGCAACAAGTTGCAATTCCAGTATTTGCGAATTTTTTTAAAATATAAAATAATTGTGCTCTTAGACTATACGATAATTAATTACCATTAATATTAAACATTTTATACATTTAAAAGTAAAATAAAATTATTTTGAGAATTTTTAATATAAATATTCAATTAATTAAGGTTTTTAGTTGAGATAAAAAAGTCAGTGTCACGAGCGGGATTCGAACCCACGATCTTCGGCTAGATACGCCGCTGCTCTACCACTTGAGCTATCGTGACCTCGAGGCACAGCCAAAAATGACAGCAGAAATACTAAAGTGCCGAGGAATTCCAGTTTTGTCCTCTTGCCATTTTTCCTATAGCGTTTATGTTTATTATTTGTTTTCGTGCCCAGGAATGCAATAATATTGTGACATTTTGGTCTTGATCTTCTTTTAAGTTTGTGTTTTGCCACTTACGTTATTTTGGACTACTGGATCAGTTTTTGTCAGCCTACTGAACAATAGCTGTTTGACAGCTTGACATGACACATTCCAGATGTAAGTTGGGTTGTTCACCCATCTTTCTTCCTTTGTTTTTGTGGCCTGCTTAATTCCATTGTTGTAATTTTTCAGTTTTTTTGTAATTGTTTTATTTATATACCAGTCTTTTGTTATTAGAAGAGAATATTCTCTGGTTGTTGGTGAGAGCTGGATTTTAGTTAATGTATTGTTATGGCAAGCTAAGTTGGAAGGGAAGGGCGAACGAGCTTTGGACTTGTCCTTTTCCCTCCAATGTTTCCATTCTGAATTATTTGCTTTAGTCTCTAAAATTTTCTTCTTTTCTTTCTAATTCTATGTCTGTCCTATCATAGAAGCTTACTAACAGGCCGCAGAATACTCTTTCTTTTATCCATTGCCGTTTTTTTTTCATTCAGTTTTATGTCCTAACTTCTTTTCGTTTATTTATGGGGAAAACGTTTTGATGTTTGTTGCTAATATATACAAATATGTGTAGAGATTAGTGACCGTTAATTGATAGTTATTCAGATATCGTGAGATGTCACACCCGACCGCATCTCACGATATCTGAATAACTATATACAAATAGTCCACGTTTTGGTAAATTTGACGCAAATAAAAAGACAAACCAATGAAATTAGAAAATAAAACTCATTAAAAACTGTATTGAAATTTAAAAATATTTTAAAATTTGACCGTTCAAATTAGACAAATCCTGGAGTCGGTGGAAATGAGCGAAGGCCGAAAAGTGTGTTTGTTTTTGATTTTCTTCCGTTCCGCCCCGATTCTTTCCTGACTCGATTATCGAACTTTCTTTTACTTTTGTTTGTTTTTTTCCGTTTGATACCTATCTGACACGGGACATTGAAATTATCCGTTGAGGGACGATATTTTTTACTTTAGTGATTTACCACTCTCAGTGATTTAATTAATTTTGCCTAATCTCTTTCGGTCGAGAAAGGGAGTGAATTACAGTTTTAAAATTTGTGGCACGAAAGCTAGCTGTCATATGTAGAAAAATATGTGGTAATTAAAATCTAAGCCAAAGATATAAAAATGCCAACTGCAATCGATCTAAATGTCGCAATTCTTAGGCTCTTTGGCTGTATGAACAAACGTAACAATTCTACAACTAAGAGAATACCAACAGTGAATTTATTTATAAATGTGTCACTATTATTTATAAGGGAATCTTTGTGGCTAGCTGCCGTGTTTCTGCCCACTCGGCCCCAGGCGCTGTTATCTCCGCGGTAGAGGGCATGAAAATTTACCTATAAGATTCTTATCAAATTCATGATCCCGAGATTTTATCAAAACAGTTGTGGTTTGGGCCCAAAAAAACAAGGATCACTCTACAATGCTTGTGACGTGCTCTGGTTAGAAGTAGATCCAAATTTGAAGGATGCAAACATTAACGGACAATATGGCAAACATTAATTCCCCATTTGTCATATTCATCTTTAGAAAATTCATTTTCTCAGTAACTAACCCCCTGAAACTCCCATTCATAAAAAACCTGCTTTCTTGAAAAATCACAAAAATATAAAAAATTATTTTGTTTTGATAATTATAACCGTTGTTTTAAACCTTCAAGTTCTGGCCAAAAATTGTTTTTTTTCTTACTGTTAACCATGATTATTAATCAGATTTATGATAACCACATAATAGATGATAACTTGGCTCAAGGGTCAGTTAGTTTTATTCAAACAGACGAGTTGGCGGATTTGTGTATGCCTATCGGGGACGCCATTTTCTTAAGATATCATCAATCTCCCTCCGAATACGACTTCGTTAGAAAGACTCAAGCGGATTTTTTACTTGTCCCGGTCCGGCTGGATAAACTCTTTATTCAGCTCGTTCCATGACACTCATGCTTAATTAAGCTAAAACAAATCGTAACTTTCCATTTCTGGTATATCCAGATGGACAGAACCTTTCCTTCTTATCTTGTAGGCGAAAAGGCCAGGGAAACACAGTACAACCTCGAAGGACTAGTTAAAAGTTTTAAAAAATTTCGGCAGCTCTTTTTCCTGTGTTTCAAGCCAACCATCAGATTTCTCGACAAGGTAGAACTGGAGGTAAAGCTGAGTTTCCTCATTCGTTGGCAGTCTCCGCTACTTGGAATCGGCTTCATCAGACGTCATCACGGCACCAACCAAAAGGCGTTAAACTGCACTTATTCTTTCCAACCAGGTCTTAATCGTACACTCGTTTCTTTCCCAGGGCTGGAACTACTCTCCCGGTTCGTATAGCAACCCCACGGATGTGTGATTTAGTTGTTGCCTTAATTCAACCCAGTCGAGTTTTACCCCAAGACAGTCAGTCTTACGTATGAGTCAGTACCCGGTCGCTACCTCTAGAAGTGAACATCTTCCAACCAAGTAAAACTATTAATTCAATGAAACTACCAAACATCAAAAATATAATATAGATAGATAATAAGTAAAGTAATTTTTGTTAACTACCCGTTAGGTGACATGCACAAGGGGTCAAAACACTTTACGGTACTTGTTTCATATTTCTCTCAATTATAAAGCCATGGGTTATGCCCGGACCCCAAGCAGGGTAAGTATAAGCCACCGCAGTCCCCTGGGGCTACAAACCAGTCAAAACTTGTAAAAAAAAGTGTCTGAGAAAAATATCGTTTTGAGACGACTATCAAAAAGTATTAAAATTCAAAGTATATCTAAGTAGAAATTAAAAACCATGCATACCTTGGTTTGGAATTCCACAAAATACAAATCTTTAGTTTGAAAGGAAATGATTCACTGAAAAACGATTAATTATCAAACAACCGTTCTAGGTTCGAATCCCGACATAAGCCATGGCTTTATAATTAAGAGCTTTTTATTTGATCATGATCAAAGTATTCTAAAATGACTTGACCCCTTTCCGCGACACCCAACCAGTTACCCATCCGGAATGACAAGAACTTTACTTTATCTTGGATATCCCAAAATCTATGATTAACTATTTTTAAACTTAAATTGATTTATATTTTTTACGCTTGAGAGTTCAACGGGTCATATAATCAGCAGTTCGATAACAAACTTAAAAAGACAATTCAGACAGATTGAAATTTTTCTGGTATTTTTGTAGGTGTTCTTAACCTAATGTAGGAGTATAAACATTCGAATATTTGTAAATATTTTAAAATTATTGCTAAACAACAATAAAGTCGTGGTTTAAATTAATCAGAAGTGAAGCCTCATGTATCATGGTGACATGAGCCAATTAAACATAACGTAAGAACTAGCATAGTGTGACGCAGTTGTAATTGACGATAATTGGATTATAAGTCGACAATGTGAGTTCCTTAAATAGTCAAAATTTAACGAATATTAAAAGCAATTCATGAATGAAGAGAAGTATAAAATTGGTTCTATGAAGTGCTAAATAAAATTGAGCCAAATCAGAAATTTTCTTCACATTTTGAAAGTTTACTCCAGTCATTATGGTGGAACCTGAACACATGCTGGGTCCGACTGCACTCGCGGTGTGTTGGGCGTTTTTAATGAATTATACTGATTTTTGTCATGAATCCATTAATTCATGAATTGTTCCTTTGTCTGCTTTAATGATGATGAAGTGGTATTTTGTTAGTTTTTTCTATGTATTTTTGTTAATTTCTCCCTTGTATGTCCGTGGGTAAACAGATCGCTTTTTTGCGTATGGCTTGTGTTATGTTACCGTCTGTGTATGTATGTTTTTATTTACGTATTTTTGAAGTAGTTTTGTTTCTTTATTGTTGTAATTTTGTTTATGTTTGATTTAAGAATGTGTTCTCCGTTGTGCTTGATTATTTAGGGTTGAGTACTTTTATATTGTCTTGGGTGGGTGTGTTAAAGATGTTGATTGTTTCCTGAGGTTGTTGGATAGGTATAAGTTTTTTTTTCTTGAATGTTTCCTTAAACATAATTAAGAGATTTCTTTTTTTACTCAAGGTTTTTTCAGCAGTCTTCTTCAGTTTAAATTTTACGTCGGGGTTAAATGGTCAATATCATTTCCGAGGATGTAGAAGGGCTCAAGAAGTGACCCAGTGCCGGTTCAACTTTTAAGAACGTTAATCATTGGTTTAAAAATAGGACAAAGGAAGTAAACATTAAAAGAAAACATTAAGTTGAATGTGTAGATTGGGGTGAGTGGCACAGTTTCTCTGGCCGTATGAAAGAAGTCCTGTTTTTTTAAATAAAAATTTAAAGAAATTTACATATTTATGATTCAACATTTCAAATATATAAATATGACGATTTAATGGGAATTTTAAGAAAAACGGCACAAAAGCTTATTTACTCTGCTTAAATCTTGCATTTTATTCACCTGTTTTGTTATTCACAGCTTTTCATTTGGTTTCGTTTGGTTGGGTTTATTCTTGAGCAAAAGCTAAGAGCTGAACGGAGTCATGAGACCAAATTTGGGGTTTTGAGCAGTTCGAAACTTTTACTTGAACGTATCGGCTAAATCCGAGTAAGGACTCCAGACCAAAGAACAAAACACCTCGTTTTTACCGTTTGGGATACAGATAGAAATTCAAATTGAAACTTTTTTATAGGTCTAACTCAAAAACTCAGGCGTTCGACTGTTTATTAAATATTCAAAACACAAACGAAATGAGTTAATTTGGAAATAAAGGAGCGCCATTATTGAACGAAAAATAATTTTTAATAAAATCTCTCACAAAAAATTTAAAGTACAGAAATTCAACTTTCGCTTATTAATGATGACTCGATTTTGTATTGTGGGTTCTCATTAAAGATTTTCAATTTTTAAGGAAAATAAATTACCTTTATAGATATTTATATATTTAAATATAACAAAATATGTTATATGTTATTCTATATGAATGATCGTAATAATTAACAGTTATTAAAATGAAAGATAATCCTAACCCGACTCAGAATGAAAAAAAAACTATAGATATAAATACCGCAATGACTAAGAAGGGATTTATCATAATTGTAGAGTTTTAAACAAAACTATTATATTATTTGCGTTATTTCAATTATTAAAAACTGAACATGGAAAGAAACAGAAAATCATCCTACAGACCACAGCAGCTAAGAAAAGCAGACCAAAATGACCAGACTGCACTATTGTTGTTATCCAGCTTTAACAAAACTTTCACGTTATTTTTCAAATCACGCGTGTGTGTACCAGCTGATCAAGCACGGCTGTACATATCTTAATAAACCAGAATTGATTTGTATTATTGACTTTTTCGTCTAATCTGATCGTACCCAATTAGTTCAAACTAGCGGAACACTACGGCACAACATGAATAATTCTACTCAAAGAGCACAACGCTTTCACACAAAACGAATATGACACCACAAGAATAGCACCACTCTTTATGCCCTGAAGATGACCCGAATAAAGGTGGAAACGTCTGCAAAAAAAATAAAATAAAAAAGGAGTTTTTCGACTTGACATTCTTGAACGCTCCTGGCGACTTCAACAAATTATTCTACTCAAAATTGAACACACAGCTCTTGTAGAGTTTTAATTTATTTGTCTTCAAGATTTAAAAAGAAATATGCTATGTTTTGTGCAATCAAAATATAAAATATCTGATTTGAGTTGAAGAAGATTGAAACGGTTAGATCAGCACGTTTAATTTTGATTTTGAACTAATCAATTAATAAGTATGTTTAGATATTTCTATATATTTTATATATTGTAAGTATATATTTTTTATTTACTTTCATGATGTGAATTTGATCGGCTAGCATCTGGCAATGGTAAAGGGCGGTGACTTTAAAAGTAAACGGTGGGGTGGTGCTTGGGGGTTGACGGCTTCTGCCCTCTTCCCACGACGTTAAAATCTCCGGATTTTTTATTTTATTATTTAGTCGTTTATTTTTGAACTTTTCCGTGAGTATATGGTACAGATCGTAAATAAAGATAATTCGTATATACCGTCCTAGGAAACCGTTTAATAATTTAAGAAGAAAAATAGAAAATTGTTTAAGTATTTAGTCTGTGATTAATGTTAAATAATTTGAATGAAGTTTTTCATTTGAATAGAAAATTAGAATAAAGAGACAAGTTGAAAACTTGATAGATGTCAACGCTAAATATTTACTCGAAAAGGACTTTTAGTCCTGTCTCCCAATGTAAAACGGCCTCGTAGGACCAAGTTTACTGAACCTAAAGGAAATTTATTCAATGACTTCTTTTTTTTTATCTAACACCTCACTATGAATGAAGTCAGAATTAATTGACTCCTAGCCGGAAAGGGCTAAGTGGAAAACAGGTAAGTCTTAAGGGTTGTCTATCTGGTCAGGATTGATGGAGGAGGGTCCGGGCCAATGATTCTTCCTCCCTTCTCTTCCTTCGAGGCCCACTAGAAATAAAGGATAGCCGGCATTTTTTTGTTTGTTGTCTGTTTGTTTTTTTAATTTGTTCTTTTATTTCGTGAGGGCGAGGGGGTAAAACAAAGAGCAGGCGTGTCGCGATTATTTATTGTTCTAGGCATTGAAAATATTTTATTGTAAACACAATGCTCCGGACTATCAATTTATATAAAACTGAACTGCATAAACAGCGAAAATCAATTTTAAGTTGTTAAAATTTACTGGCTGGATGACTTACAAGGTGAGGCTACAGACTATAATGAAGTTTTTTGGCGACACTGCATCGTAAAATACTAGTCGTTTCCGAGCGTTCTTGTCAATGGACCTTAAAAGCTAAGAAAAAATTTGATTTTTTTATGTAGAATAAGAAATAAATATGCAGCATATTAGATATACTAGATACATAACGACGCTTCCAGTAGAAATGGCCTCTACGATCATGGATATTGAAATACAGCAATTACGACGCAGCGATATGTTAAAGAAGGTTAACATATTTTATCAAGAAGAAAATAAGTTGATATTTTTTCACCCAAAGAAATCATTGAATACAAATTTTAGTGAAAAAAATATTTTGTTTCCTTTAAACCCTTTTGCCTTATAAATTGCTTCCAATATTTTTTCGAAAAACAAAATAGTGATAAATTTAAAGTTCACCGACTACGAAGCACTTAACAGGGGTTTAAACCGGATAAGTTAACGTACGAGAAGCGTATATATAAAATGAAACGTTTAAGACGATTTTGTTGATACAATCTTTACTCTTCTAACAAATCTGATATAAAATCTAAACTTTTTCGATATAGGCTCAAAGGAGAAAAGTCCAGCTTTGCAGCAGCTATGATACCATGGGCATGGGATAAGATCCAGAGGAGTTATGAATGTTTGAAAGCGGAACACCGGCCATTGGAGGAAAAAATTGCCCATGGCTCATCCAGGACAAAACCTTTAGTATATGACATTTTGTGACCGAGCAACATAGAAATATAGAATAAACATGTGTTTTATATATAGAATAAACAAAGCTAATTTTAGTTTTTTCCACCCTAACAAACACTGAACCCAATACTACCCTAATAAAACCCTGAATATCAAATCTCGAATTTTTCGCCTTCCATATTTCTGCGATAATTTTCAAAAATTACAAAAATAGGGATTACTTTAAAGCGAGACCATAGAACCGCAAGTAATATCAGGGGTTTAGAACCGTATAAACGAGAAAGAATGGCCTAAACCGGCTGCCGTATATAAATCAGAACTGTATTTTTCTTACTTACAATTACTTCAAATCAAAATATAAACTAAAAGAAGGTAGCTTTTCAACCTTTGTAATACAAACATTTCCTCACTGATGATGGCGCAATGCCGAAACACGTTTGAGTAATTCAACAAACCCACGAGTGAAGACCCGACGCCGGTTCAGCACCTTGTAAAGAGTTGAATTTGGACAGGATCCAAAGGAATTATGAATTTGTTTAAGTGGAACATGGGTCATTGGAGAAAAACGATGCCCACATCTGATCCAGTTCCAAAATGTAAATCCGTTTACGTTTACCATACCGTTTTATGACCGTGCGGCATAACAAAGTAACTTAACATTTTTTTATGGAGGAACAAAGTTAATGTTTGTTTTTCCAACCTTGAAAACCCTTTAATACAAATTTTTAAGAAATATTTCTCAAATGTTTTCTATAGCTTATGTCCAATATTATCGTTGTGCAGAATCCAAAATGTATTTAGAAAGACGCAACTTGAAAATGGCGAAGTGCTGAGGCAGATGAAAATGTTATGTGCAAATAGGCATTTTTGTTATTAAGTGAATATTTCTGTACTTTTGGTTTAATTCAATTTTTAAACAATCAATTGTGCAATTATTGAATGCCATAAATATTTTTATGAAGGGCTTTAAAAATAAATTTTGATACTGAATAATTTTCTTCTAACGTTTTATGATGATAAACTAAATCCCTGGTTTTTTATGAATTTACCGAGAAACCGATGAATTTTTTTTTGTCGTTTTATGTTAATTTTTTCAAAATGCGGAACAAGTGGTTATATTAATCATTAAACAAGTAATATTAAGCCTAATTATACCTATAATTAAACGGTATCCCTTTTTGCTTAGCCTGCGGAAATAACCGTTCAAAAATGTCCCAAGGTTGCAAGTTTCATTTTTAAAAAGAAAGAAAAAATAGTGTCAACTTTCAGCGTATCCCCAAGAAATAAGCGGACTTCGTTAACTTGATGTTTCGCGGCAATTTTATTCTCATATATTGCCATTGCTAATTTAATACTTTGAAATTTTTGCAGTTATAGTAAAATTTAAAAGAACTTTTTTTATGAAAATACATTAACTGCGAAACTTTAGGATTTTGTAAATAAAACTTCCGCCAACCAGTCAATTTTTTGAAGAATGAATAGTACAACTACCCGTTATCTTCAGTGTTAGATTTAAGTGAATTTTATGAATATTATTTATTGGACACGCCGAAGATGGCGATGACAACCCAGCGAGGTTAGGCAAACTAAAATGCTCATTAATGACGAAATTTCCTTTGAAAGACTAAATAATTGTTACAATTTATGGAGTTTTGAATGAAAAGATTTTCGTCAGATTCAGCCAGAGAGAAGCAATGAATCACAGGAAAGACAAGAAACTAAATGTTGCGTGTAAAATTTCATAATTTCAGTATTTATACGAATAATCGAGAATGTCGTCTACATAGGCACAAAATATAACTAAGCACCAGACAGACTGAAATAAACCAACTGACCAGTAAAAAACAATAAATAACAAACAAAGTATAATTATCCTATCACAAGATCTTCATTGTTTCGACCCTTCTCCCAGATTCAGTTGTACGTTTGTACCTTACCTCTCCTTACTTATATCCTTGACCAATTACAAAACCTCTGCATACATATCAAAGCCAACTCATTATGAAAGGATTTATCCATGAAACTGGCATAATTAGACTAATCTTGAATGAACAAAATATTATAATACAAAACCGGATACACCCCTTAAGCATTCCAGAGTACTTTATGTAGCAGAAACGACATAGTTCATCCACTAGATTTCTGTTCTACAGGAACTCAATCATTATGAAGTCTTTTTTCTAAACAGTAATAATCTAACATTGCCCCATAATAATTTATTTTGGCTCTACAAAGTTAGGTGAGAACGTAATATCGACCTTATTTATTACCCCCTAAAAGTTGAGAAATCCTCATTGTGCTATTCCTCCTCGAGGACCTTTTTCATTTTTTGGCAGGCATGGAACATTTTTGGTGACACTACGTCAAAAAATATTAGACGCGTGTCTGAGCGTTCTTCCCAATGGGATCTAGGAGCCGAACAAAAAATATTTCAAGTAATTTACATATTTTTTAAATAGATTTACATGTACTTCGAGGTTAGTAGTCGAGTTTTAGGTAAGATGAGAAAATCATAGGCAGAATTGTATAGAAACATATTTGACGTTGAACGTTTCAAAAACTAAAAACTGCGTGTAGTAAAGCCTTAAGCACTATTTAAAGCCCTTAAATACGAATTTGTATCGGAAAAAATATTTAACATTTTTGGCCTCAATTTTTGATGTTGCGGAATTAAAAACTAAACGCCATAAATTGATGGGATTTCCGATAAAATGTACTTTATTACAACCGTAAGAAAGCTGAATATAGTTTCAGCCTAAGTTAATGTTGAGTCTTTTCAAATACATTTTGGATTCTGCTGATTAATATTGGACAGCGGTTATGCCAAAGGTTGAAATATTTTTCTCAACCATTTGTATTCGGAGAGTTCTTTATGGTGGAGAAATAAATATATTTTATTATATAGCTTAAGTCATTTTTGAGTCTTCCCAAATACATTTTGGATTGTGTATAACGATAATATTGACTATAAAAAAAATTTAAGAGTTTTTACGTAAAAATTTGTATTCGGGGATTTTTTAGGGTGGAAAAACAAATATAAAATGTTAACCTACTGAGCTAAGTTGCTTGGTCACAAAGTGTAGGGGTCGATCAGGCGTGGGCACTTTTTTTCCAAGGGTTGTAAAGCCAAAATCCTCAAAAGTATGTGTGGAAAATGTACAGTCTTGACAGAATTATTAAGGGAGAAAAATAAGGTTGAAACTAACAAAACGTTTTATTTTATATCGCCGGTTATACTTTCTAAACGTAGGACGTTGGTACTATTATGTGCAGTTTATATGGTTTTAAACCCCTGGAATTTTAACTGTAGATCCGCGGTGATGTTTCAAAGTTATCACTATTGTTATGATTGTCGTATAAAATTCAGAGGTATTCTTCGAAAAATTTGACAATATATATTCTGTTGAATTACCAAAAATTTGTTTTCGGGAGTTTTTCAGCGTAGGCACATATCAACTTTTTTTCTTCTTAAAAAATATGTTTATCTACATTCCTATGCAGTCGGGCATAAAATGGTCTGATAAAAGTACAGATTGTCTACAAAAAAATTGATAACTCCTACGGATTTTATCCAAAATCAATCTTATTACAAGGCGTTTTTGTTTAGCGGTCATAATTGATCATATTAATTATTCCAATTAATTATTCATCTTTCAACTCAACCCATGCCTTAGATAAAAAAAATAATTAATTGAAGTTATTACAAGGGTTGAAAAGCTGAAGACTATCATAAAAAATTAAATTTTTTGCCATTATAAATGAGAAAAATGTCGATGAAATATACAAAAAAACCTCCTTTTAATTATCTTTAGTTTTAATTTATTTACGGACATTGTTTATGTCGTTAAGTGTAGTTTAAATGGTCCTAAATCTCCCTAATGTTTCCTGTATATCGGCTGGCACGTTTTACGATATTTACAAAAAGGCGATTTTTCCCCAAAAATTTGTATTCAATTTCACTTTTTTTGGGGGGACTAAAACATTTATTAAGTTAGTTTGGAAAAAAAATTAAACTTAAATTGTTCTTAGCAGCTTGCCTTAGTTTTTGCACCATGGATAGTACAATACATAATTTGTGACCCTATTAAAAAATGCCTTTTTTGCTATAAAAATTCGTGTTTAAGGGCTTTAAAAAGTGTTTAAAACCAAAACGAATAGTTAAAAAAAATTGGCCGTTTTGTTTTCGTACTTTTTATATATAACTATGTATATCTTCTGTAAATCTTTTAATACAATCTTGTATATTATATGTTTATGTTTAGTAACCGTTAATAAATGATTATTTGGAGATCGTGAGATGCGGTCTGGTGTGACGTAGGTTTAGAAAAACATTTTCTTTATCTTAAGAACGTTTCGATCTTTATTCAGATCATCTTCAAGACTCAAAGTGTTTGTTTCTGGGTAGATGTAATATTACAGTGTGTCGTGTTTAAAGCAGTAATTACACATCTACACAGAAAACCTACACTGTGAGCCCTGAAGATGATCTCAATAAAGTTCGAAACGTTGGCACGATAAAGAAAATGTTTTTCTTCGTCACACCAGACCGCATCTCACGTTCTCCAAATAATCTTGCATATTATTTTCTTATCCTAAGTAAAAAAATAAAAAAATAAGTAATACTGCTGTGTAAAAAAAGTTGAATATATATTGAAGTACTTACTCAACAAAGCAAGAAAAGCACATTAAAAAAACAACTTAAATTAGATAAAACATTTTTTTTTATCGGCCCCAAGAGCTCATTGGCAACAAAGCTCGTACACGTCTCTAGTATTTGTAGACATAGTATCTCCAAAAAAGATAATTTCGTTAAAATTATCAGTGATCCCATGTTCTTAGCCTCCCCTTGTGAATGGCCCGTTCTTTCAAGGTTTCGGGTTGGTTCTCTTTTCAGGAACTACGCGACTTTTGAGATCTTTGATAGTAAAATTCCTCGTAATTGTTTAGATATGGCTGGGCAAGAGTGTACTTGCATAAAGGAGAGAGGGCGTGAAGCAGTTCATATTTTAATAATTAATTAACTTAATGATTAAATTAACATACGTACAACGCAAAATACGTATATACCACTACTCACAGGCGATCCAAACATCGAATTACAAAAGATTGAAATAATGATTCTCCAGTCTATGTGGACTTATAGTGTCGAAGACAACCAAGCTTCCGATTCTCAACGTATCTAAAGATTCGAATGAAAAGTCTTAAGAAAAATTATCAACGTTCTTTTTATGCATCAAGCATGACCCTACACCGACACCTGATAATACCTTTGTTCCAGAAGTAGCGAAAGTCTATTGCAAAAAAACCAATCCCTTTCCGCACACCTCAATGGTTTGGTTAAGCTCACTCATCCCAGGTAATCCTTCCCATCGGCTGAAACGCAGATGGCCGCATGATGCCATAAGTAGTGACGGAGAAAATTGGAAAATTTGACTTTTGAACTGTTGGCTCTACACTGGGGGATTGTTTATACGTTTCTCAAGTCAATTGTATGCATTGTATAAATTCATTTTTTTTTCACATCCTACATGTATTTGTAAAATTTAAACAATGTTAATCCCAGGCCCTGAAGATGATGTCAATAAAAATCGTTGGCATGATAAAGAAAATATTTTTCTAAAACCTCCGTCACACCAGATCGCATCTCACGATCTCCAAATAATCATTTAATAACGGTCACTAAACACCACACATAAATGGAAACAATATTTTTGAATACATTTAATGAGATAATTGTAAGATATCCTTTATTAAGCTACTATTTTTTTTATTGCTTAATTAGAATAGAATTATTAGAACAGTGTCAGAATCATTGAAAATTCTCGTGCACCTCAAGATTTAAAGGGCAGAAAATGAAGGAAAAAACAGAAAATACCTGGTAACACAGAAGAGTAGTGATATTTAAACCTCTGTGTTGATAAAATGTTAAAAACGAAAACCAACATAAATTCCTTTTTATGTTAAAGAATGATTTTTGAAATATAAATAGAAACAACATTTTTGAATTGGTTTAATCAGATAATTTTAAGATATTCATTATTAATCTAAAATTTTTTATTGCATAATTAAAAAAGAATTATTAGAACAGTGTTAGAATCATTGAAAATTCTCGTGCACCTAAGGATTTAAAGAGCAGAAAAAAAAGAAAAACACCGAAAATATCTCGTACCACAGAAAGGATGTGTTATTTAAACCTGTGTTGATAAAATGTTAAAAAAGAAAAACAACATGAATTCATTTTTATGTTAAAGAATGATTTTTGAAATATAAATAGAAAAGATATTTTTGAATTGATTTATTCAGATAATTTTATATCCTTTTTTAATCTGCTTTTAATTTATTGCTTGATTAGAAAAGAATTATTAGAACAGTGTCATAATCATTGAATTATTATCGAAGAATTATCGTGTAACTAAGGAATTATAAGGCTGAAAAAGAAGAAAAAACCGGAAATATCTGATACCACAGAAGGGGAGTATTGGGGGAAGAAGGAGGGTTGTCATCGGATTTCGCGCCCAATTCAAAGACGGCAACTGTCCTCAATACATCTTCAGACCTAAAGACGCCAGAGGAATCCATAGTTTTGCAAATTTTTCTTCCACTTGCTTTTCATTTTTGCGATAAAGCCAAAATAAATTTCCTAATTTTCCACTCCTTAATTTTTTTTCATAATTGTTGCATGTTTTATATGTGTGTTTATTTATTTTTTGTGTGCATATCAATTAGAATAAAGATTTACCTTATTCATGTTGTAAAGATCCTGTTGTGTTTGTTGTTGTTGTTGGCAAGAGCCCATGATCGGGGGTACGTCCTGTTCCCAGCAGTTTTCCTCCATGTCAAAAAAAATTTGTTATTGCCACCGGATCCAATTAAAGGGTCATAACGTGATGATGATTTTGATGATGCACCTTGTTTCGAGGCCGGTAGAGCACTGAGCTTCCAGCGGCCCCTATCCCCACCCTGGCCGATGTATAATTAAGCTCAACCTGGTATTGCGCCCTATACATTGTCGCTCTCCCTCGCACCGTCCTCCCTCTCCCTCCAGCGGTAGCACGCTCTCCCTCATCGGTCGGCCCCTCTCGCTCCCTCCCATGCTTCGCATTTGCGCCCTTTGACCGTCCCTCTATTAAACACCTGACCAACCACAAAACGGTATTTTTATTTTTTAATTGCACCGCGAAAAACTTGCCCCGGGCACCCTACTTCCAGGAGAACGGGGCGTTCCAACCCCACCCCGCTGAGTGAGGTAATTAGCTTAACAATGCCCTTTGGGGAAGTAGACGTTTTCTCTTATAATTGGACGGCTACGGTTCATAGAAAATAAAATAAGAAATTTACCCACTCTCAATTTTTGTAAGATGGAGAAAATACACCCAACCCGCAATACCATCTGACCTTTTCTTCCAGCTTATCAGCTTGTCCCCTTATTATACCATAACCAAATTTTCAAAAGAAACTATAGCCAAAAGGATCAACGTAAGATAATAATATTTCATTTGAGATGATTTTTTTTTGTACAAAATGGTTTTTCGACACAACACAGGACACATTTTACGCAAATTCCCAGAACTCAAATGCTCATCTTCAGACTGAACGAGCATGGGAGCATAATGAGCATTTGTGAGCTCGAAATCCTAATAACTGCATACAACAATTTGTGAATAAAACCATCGTTTTCAATCAATGAATTGATATACTTATTCAAGTTTATATGGTAAACACGCATTATCCACGTAACTTTATGCTTAGTAAATTGATTGGTGTTTTCTGCACAAATGTGCAACATTTCAGTTAACACACAATCACTGAATCAGACTCAATACTTAAAACTGAAACAAGGCTCTAGGGCCAATATTTATGAATGGAGAATAAATAAGCGAGAAATGGAAGGCACAAAAGATGGCGTTGAACTGCAAAACGAAATTAAACATGTTAAGTACGCTGGACAAAATCAGCCTCTGCTGGGTTCCAGGACGTATGGGAGTAGCATGCAACGAGAAAGCAGACACTCTTGCAAGAAAAGTGGCTCCTATACAGCTGATACGACCAGAACCCTTCTGTTGCATAGGAACAGACTATCAATGAATACCTCAGACAGAAGGATAAAAAGAAAATGAGAGAATAATGGAATTCACTTATAGGACACAAACAATCCAAGAACCTCCTTACAAATTTTGGAAGGAAAGAAGTGATAGTATGTATCAAAGGAAGCAGGAAAAAGTTGCGAATACTAACAGGATTCTTATCAGGTCACTGCAAACTAACATTTAAAGAAGATTGGTATAATCCATGACGCACATGCAGATTCTGCAAAGGGGCAGAGGAGACAGCAACATACCTATTAACAAACTATGGTGCTACACCTGCAGGAGGAAGTACTTTGGGATGTACAGTGTGACTGTAGAAGAAACCGGGCCTAATCAGGGCGAATAACGGGGTATACAATAGCTCTTCAAGGGCGCAGTATATTACACCCCGACTATTACATCTACATCTACATCTAATGGAAGGCACAGCGATATTATATTATATTCTGACAGCCAAGCTGCACTCAAAGCATTGGCTTGACGTTGGATCATGTCTGTCCTGAGTACTCAGGGATATGTAGGAATAAAGATAAAAAGGAGGACAAATTGAAAAGGTGTGGTTGAGATGGGAAGTTAGTGTCCGAGTGGATCGAGATCACGCTAGCTCAAGTGGTGGAGCAGCGGCGTATCAAGCCGAAGATCGTGGGTTCGAATCCCGATTGTGACACTGACTTTTTTATCTCAACTAAAAATCTTAATTAATTGAAAAATATTAATTGCTCAAGCAGACCACAAAAACTGGTGAAAGAACAAAATATTTGTTGTCTTGGTCCGACGGCAGAGAGGACAATAGAGTAACGAAGGGATTAATAAACTTGCGAGATACAGCAGAACGATAGCAAGAACCCTTCTTCCCTATTCCGAACTAACATACATACACAATATCCAAGGATTGACCTTAGGCCAAATACCTCGATAAAAAAGTCTCGCCTTCAAGTCTACCAGACAATGACTCAATAGGAATAATACAATATTAGTAGTAACAAAACACAGAAGTTGAGGAAACCTCAATGTATACAGGGTGACTTGCTACTCGTGCTACAAACTTCACCAGTAGATTCTTCACCCTAAAATGAACAAAAAAAGTTCATATTGACCATGGTCCGATTCTCAACCATTTCAGAGTAATTTCGCTTTTTATCGATTTTGAAAGATATCACGTCCTGGCGTCGGAAAATCGTGATATCTTTTAATCTAAACATTTCTCTTAAAATCTATAAGCACCGTTGAAATCCCCGTTAATTTTTAGAGAGAATCAAAATCATAATTCCATTGAAATTTTTTAATTTAATTTAATGCCCATTTAGTATGTAATGCTTAAGAAGTTTACAAACAGCTAGAAGGTCAAGGAAGAAAGACCCAAACGTTTTGCCACCTTCATCTTCTTATTGAAAAATTAACGGGGATTTCAACGGTGCTTATAGATTTTAAGAGAAATGTTTAGATTAAAAGATATCACGATTTTCCGACGCCAGGACGTGATATCTTTCAAAATCGATAAAAAGCGAAATTACTCTGAAATGGTTGAGAATCGGACCATGGTCAATATGAACTTTTTTGTTCATTTTAGGGTCAAGAATCTACTGGTGAAGTTTGTAGCACGAGTAGCAAGTCACTCTCAAACATTAGCAATCCTTGAACCACCATTTTTTCTCTTTTTGTCATCAACATCTTGGTCTCACAACCACTAAATAAGAAAATGACGAGTGCGTTGGAAGCGTTATTAAATCAGGTAGTTTTCCTCAAATTTGCTGCCTTCTGAGACTAAAATTAGAAACTCTGGATTACTTTATACACTTTCCGATTTACACAATTTTCCACTCTTTTTGTAGTTCTGGCTGAAATAAAACACAAAAAATTAGCCCAAACATTTTGCCACCGTCATCTTCTTATTGAAAAATTAACGGGAATTTCAACGGTGCTATTAGATTTTCAGAGAAATGTTTAGATTAAAAGATATCACGATTTTCCGACGCCAGGACGTGATATCTTTCAAAATCGATAAAAAGCGAAATTACTCTGAAATGGTTGAGAATCGGACCATGGACAATATGAACTTTTTTGTTCATTTTAGGGTGAAGAATCTACTGGAGAAGTTTGTAGCACGAGTAGCAATTCACCCTGTATAGTATGCTCCTTAAAAGCCTGGCATTGAAGAAAAGGTTCTACCTACAAGAAAAAAAAGTGAATCTACTAAATATAAATGAAGAGCCACTATCAAAGCTATGGAATCTGATAAAAAATCTAACAGTTAGATGATTAGCTATAACCCATATTTGGAGGAGCAACATTCTCAGTTTGACTTACCTACCTACCTAGAGAAGAGAGCGGAGGTTGATACAGATCACTATTGAATGTACAAGGTAACAAGTTTTTCAACAAATAACAAATACGTGTAAGAAAAGCAAGGATTTACAAATCTAATTAACAAAAATACTATATACTTTTCACAACTATCAGAGTACTTTATAAAACTTCAGGTGCTGCAGATTGGTATAAAGAGAAGAGTATAAAAACGTGAGTAATTGATCAACCGTCGGTGACCTCATACGCATTATTCACGTTTAATAACATTTTAATTGGCCTCTTTATCTGTAGAAAAATCTTTTAATGATCTTAACCCAATGGTTAAAAGTGGCATGAAAGACTCGACGTTCTCCAAGATTTGCTATCAGAAATATCTGAAGAGTTTCAATTAGTGTTTTATGATAGATTGTACTTTTTTTCTTCTTTCAAGTAATCCTCTTCCACGACTAAAATACAAAAAGTTCCTAGGATACTTATGTTCAATTTTTCATCTTTTTATAATTTAATCTTACAAGAGATTACAAGATATCTTACGTATCAACTATTCTTTCATCTTACAAACTTATTAGAAAGGATTTACCAGAGAGTTATAGAATCACCAAAATATAATATATTACATATTATTACGCCATTCCTACACGAATTGCGTTAGATATGTACGCGTGTAAGTAAGTAACAGAGAGAGAGAGAGAGAGAGAGAGAGAGAGAGAGAGAGAGAGAGAGAGAGAGAGAGACAGAAGAAGGAGAAAAAGAGATGGAGGGAGAGACAAACCATATGAGAGAGAGAGAGAGAGAGAAAATGAGAGAGGCACAGAAGGAAGGCGAGATAGAAAAAGAGAGAAAATGAGAGAGAGAGAGAGAAGGAAATAGGTAGATATAGAAAAAGATAGACGGAGGGAGAGGGAGAGAGAGAGAGAGAAGCACAAGACGAAGAAAAACAGTTGGAGTGAGAGAAAAAAGCCATAAGAGCAAGCGAAAGAGACAGGATAAAAAAGTTACACAAGGAGGGCGATAGAGAAGCAAAAAAGGTAGATATAGAGAAAGAGAGACGGAGAGAGAAAAATGAGATAGAAGAGAAGATGAGAGAGAGAAGCATTATACGAAGAAAAAGATTTAGTGTGAGAGAAAATACTATATGAGCAAGAAAAAGAGGCAGAAAGAAAGAGATAAACAAGGAGAGCGATAGAGAAGCAAAAAAGGTAGATATAGAGAAAGAGAGACGGAGAGAGAAACAATGAGATAGAAGAGAAGATGAGAGAGAGAAGCATTATACGAAGAAAAAGATTTATTGTGAGAGAAAATACTATATGAGCAAGAGAAAGAGGCAGAATGAAAGAGATAAACAAAGAAAGCGATAGAGAAGCAAAAAAGGTAGATTTAGAGAAAGAGAGACGGAGAGAGAAACAATGAGATAGAAGAGAAGATGAGAGAGAGAGAGAGAGAAACCAGAAATGGGGACGAAAGGGAGGGAATGAAAGAGAAAAAGATAGATAGATAGATAAATATATATAGATAGATAGATAGATAGTAGAGAGAGAGAGAGAGAGAGAGAGAGAGAGAGAGAGAGAGAGATAGAGAGAGTGAGAGAGAGAGAAAGAGCATGTGTGTGTGCTTGAGTGTATACGATCGACAAAATAAAACTTTAGTTTATTCTATTCCAAGACATATCCTCCCTAGTTTAGACATTCAGAAAGTACTTAATAAAGTGCATGGTCACATTTTAAAGTAACATTTAGACATATTTTATACACCTATTTTATACAGCTTACGCTCTGAAAGTCAAGCAAAAATAAACTTAAAAAACTCTTTTCGGTATTAGCAGTCAGTATTCGTATACGTATACTGTTACATTCCTTGGCAATTTTGGGACTGAATCGGTCTTCAAGGAAATTCGAGATCGCCTGTAAAAACTTAAACACGTTCATTTGCATTACATATTTAAGGTTGTTTTGCCCTGATGATGGCGATCAAATGGGTCGAAAGCTTGGCAATAGCAGCTGATTTTGCTTTCTTCTTCACGACCATATCTTGATCCAGCGTGTTCGTAAACAATAACTCTGTTAGATTTGCATAATTATATACGTTATGCTGTTTATGTTACGTCGTCTATCCCATGGGAAACGTTTTTTTTTAGGAATATGAAGAGTCGGATGGTATAAAAGTCAGATCGAACGATGATAATTAAGTGCGGGCTGGTGATTGTGTCTGGGGTTGGGGGTGGGGCCAGGGGGCAGTATATTAGCCCGTTTGCCCCGAATTGCACGCGTTTATATTCACAGTTGCTCCGGTGCGGGTGTGTTTTCGGTTGATTGGGGCCTTGTCGGTGGGTGTGGCTCCTGTCTTCGATGAATTGGTTCCAACCCAGTCCACGACTTGGCACTGTTCCGAACTACGCCAACCAGCCGATGGCCAAACTCCCCGGAGCACAATGTACGCTTGAATCTTCTCCGTATAAAACCGGCCTTTGTTCTTCGAACAATTTATTTACAAATAGAACTTCTCCGATATCCCAGATTTCCTTTTTGCTGGACGACTTGGAGGAAATATATGCTCCACTATAATTTTTAACTTAATTAACATAAATTACCTTTTTTTAACTTGAAATTCTATGTACTATATGTTAAAAAACAAAATTAGTATTGTTTTTGCCTCTTTTACCTAGAGAGGCGTAAAATCTATCTATATACATATTATCTCTCCGCTCATTAAATGTAGGAGAGGTCCAAGAAACCTAATTTTGCGAGCTAAAATAAAATCCATTATATTGGTCCGATTGACCAAATAACTTCTTTCAATTAATTAATCTTTATGTAAGGCATTGGTTGAAATGAAAAAGCTAGTGTGACAAGCGGGATTCGAACCCACGACCTTCGGCTAAATACGCCGCTGCTCTACCACTTGACCTATCCGTGACTTCGATCTTCTCGGACACCAACTTCCCATCTCAAGCTCACATCTTGAATTTTCCCTCCTTTTTGCCATTTTTCTACCATCTACTTTCCTCTCGACCTATCTATCTTTCTACATACCTATCTCTCTACCTATCCACCAATTTAACTACTGATTAATATATTTTTTTATCTACGTACCTATTCACCTAAATAATTATTTATCTATCTACTTATCTAGCTATTTAATTATTTTTCTTCGTATATATATCAACCTATCTACTTATTCATCTACTCAACTATTTTTCTGCCTACCAACCTATATCTACCTATCCATCTTTAAGTATATATCTATCTATCTATATTCATATCTACCCATCCATCTATTTAATTATTTTTCTACCTATCTACCTATCCAACTATGTAATTATTTATCTGTCTACATATCTACATATTTAATTATTTTTGTTTTTTTCCAACTACCTATCTATCTATCTACCTATCTACCTATCCAACTATGTAATTATTTATCTGTCTACATATCTACATATTTAATTATTTTTGTTTTTTTCCAACTACCTATCTATCTATCTACCCATTTACCTACCTATGAACTATCAATCGATCGATTTAACTATTTACATATTCTTTTATTTAACTACTTATTCATCTATCGACCTATTACATACTTAAGAACCTATCCATCGATCTATCTATCTAATTATCCATATATTTAACCATTTAGCAATCATCTACTAATGTACCTACCTATCTTCCTATCCATCTATTAACTATTTATCTATCTATCTATCCATCTATTTCGCTATTTTTCTACCTTATATCTACTATCTACCTATTTATATATTTAACTGTTATCTATCTTTCCAACTATCTACCTATCCATATAATTAACATCTATATGTCTACCTATTTAGCTACCAATGTAACTATCCATCGATCGATTTAAATATTTACATATTCTTTTATTTAACTATGCCTATGTACCTGTCTCTCTATCTACATTACTATCTATTTACTATTTACATATTGTCTACCTATCTATCTAACCATCTACCTATCCATCTAATTAACTACATATCTATTATCTACCCATTTACCTACCCATGTACCTACCCATCGATCTAACTATATATCTACCCATCTACCTACATACGTACGTATCCATATATGTTTCTCCCTATCTACCAATCCCTCTAGATAACTACTTATCGATCTACCCATTCTGTTTGCAGGCCATGTCCATCAGACATGTGCTTGATAGAGAGGCGGCTATCCATCTATCTTTCATTAATTTATATTCTTGAAACACACACAAACTACGCACGTACGTGTCTGGCAGATTGTTCCAGCGAAAGATAGGAGATTCCCGGCAAACAGTTTGTATTTTCAGTCTTACTTCAAGGCTAATGCACCATCAGTATATGTTTATTCGCCACTACGTGGATTACCAAAATTTATTATTTCTAAACTTCTCAAAAATTTTTCTCGCTAGAAACGAATTTATAATCCCTACCATCTTAGAATTCACGCTGTTTGGTTTAAAAAATTGTTAATTCTATTGACAAAATCAAATCTTATACTAAGCCAAAGAGTCTATACCTACTTCATTATGTAAAAAGTGAATTGCCTGTAACTTAAATGTGGTAAGTTGAACTAAGTTTTTGGCGTACAGGAATGGATATTCGTACAAAAACAAACAGACTCACATATTAATGGCAATCTATTTTACCTTGCCCACGTGTGATGTGGGACGTCGGAAACAATGTTACACCTGCACGACAGCAATATTATTTTATTGGATTCAGCCGGTTCCCACACTTTCATTGCACCGGTATAACAAGTACGTTGGGAGGTAAGTCGAGACTTATTTCTACTGCTTGTTGGAATGAATAATTTGCAAACTTTGCCTTGCATTAATTCCCTTTTATGCACTTTCCTCGCCGTTTATGCAATTGTGTATCCGTAATAAAAATTATACAATAAAAATTATTGTACACATTGAAAAACTCACTTAAACGAATAAGTTATGAAATTATTGCTATAGTTTCAGGAAAAAACGTGCTTTGTAACACGTTTTAATTTATGTTGAAGGGAAGTAAAGAAACTGTCATGAATAATGGCCTTGTTTTGTTTTTGTATTTTATATGCAAGTCCCAGCTGACCGTCCGGTTCAACGATAGTAAAATAAAACTACAAAAATAACTGGGTTTATTAAGAAACCCAAGGAAAAATTGAATATGAAAATCATTGGAAAATATCATTGTTCAATCAATGACGTACTACTTTTCAAAATAATGTCAATTGAACTGAAATGCTGAACGAGTAACAGTACAATATGACAGAAAACTACGGTGCTTGGATAGTACAAAACCCCTGCTTCCTAGCGTTCCGTAATCATCAAAATCATTAGTACGTTGTTATGCACAGAATAATAGCCTTGTTTAAACAGCTATCAAGCTCAGCTAGTTTCATCTTTTGCCATTCTGGTGACTGTCAGTTGCTTACTTAAATTTCCACTAAATGTACTACCTCGACAATGCTTGAGCTTTCCAAGCAACTCCCACTGAAGATGAAGCACACCTCTATTTTCAGCAGAGGTTTGAATCAGATTGACTTCTCTCATTAGAACGATGAGAGCAGCTGTTCATGGAGCTCTGTTGCTTGTTTCTAATGAATGTTCAAACACACATTTAACAACATCGAATATTCAACGATGACCTGGACGTATGTTATGCAATGAAGAGCAAAAAAATGTTTCTCATATTATCTTCTTAGTAAATAGTAGTAAATAATAGGACAGATATGTATCCTTAACTTCGTAACAGACCCAACAACAACAGCCTACAAATCCGATGTAATTTATAAATTAATCCATATTTGCTTAGTGGTCATAATTGACCATATTAATTATTCCAATTACTTATTCTTTTTATCTAAGGTTTTTGGCTGAGATGAAAACTTAGCGTCACGAGCGGGATTTGAACCCACGACGTTCTGCTCATCGAATCCTGATTACACGCCATTTGAAAATATGACAAAAAGAAGGAAAACTCGAACGGTGGGTTCGAATCCCGCTCGTGACGCAAATTTTTCATTTCAGCCAAAAACCTTAGATAAAAAGAATAAATCATTGGAGTAATTCATAAAATTAATTGTATGAACGGTCAGGCAACATACATTGGAATTACATCGCAATATCTAAAAAAATGGAAAAAACAACACATCTACGACTGTGAAACACCAAAAACCAACCCTACAGCATTGGCCACACACCACTTTGAAAAACCACACAACTTTGATTTCGACAAAGTACAAATACTAAACACGGAAAAAAGCAAATACAATCAACTTTCTAGAAATTTATTACAATTAATTAAGGTTTTTAGTCGAGATAAAAAAGTCAATGGCACGAGCGGGATTCGAACCCACGATCTTCGGCTTGATACGCCGCTGCTCTACCACTTGAGCTANTGACATTCATACAAATGAGTAATCCTGTAAACGTAAACAGAATATTTTATATAGATTTTTTTTAATGAAAACTTAAAATCCTGCATTATTTTCCGGACAACCCGATAATTGTAATATATTAATTGGTCAAGCGGACCACGAAATTAGTGAATTTCTAGAAATGGTTTAAATTAATGGTTTACACACAGCATTAATTACAGAACAGATGCAAACTCAGCCTTATTTTACAAACTTACTTTTTTATTTCCCTTTCCTTCCTTATATCGTCCTTAATATTTAACTTCCTTTCCAATATTGAATGCCGAATCACAAATCCAATCCAGAAAATCCCCATTGTCAACTTCCTTTCAGGTAAATAAAACCCCTATGATTAAAGAAAATTTCCCAAATTTAGCGCGTCCCGCACGTTTTCACAATCATATAAAGCTCATATAATCATAAAACAGCAGAATACAAATTCGCGTTTCACAACACTTTCACCCAAAACCAATATGACTCCACAAGAATAGCACCACACTTTGTCTGCCATAGGATGGTGAATTTACTTTATGTAAGGGGCTCAGATAGCTTAGTTTGTATTAATTTAGATTTACTACCCCATGTACTTCAAAATAGATATTAAAACTCATTGTGATCGCTTCTTTTAAATTGCTGGATATGCCACCCCCAGACAAGTTTGTTCTTCCATCTTTCTTTCGTTCTTCTCCAACAAAATGTTTACAGTTATAAAAACAAACTACAGAAAATTGTCAACTGTACTTGTTATAATACTGACGATGTAAATAATCAAGTCAATTTTATATCAAAAGCGGTCATTAATGCATCAAATTATAATAAGAATTGTAGTGCTACATGTTATAAAAAAAAACCAGTTGTTTGAGAAAGAATGTAGTATAGCCAGGGAAAAATTTAAGTTTATGTACTAGGCCCCCTCAAACGGTTTTATATCATGAGGAACGTCCTTTTTGTTTTGCAATATATATGGCCGAATTGTAAACTTTGTATATATATTAGTAATCATAAAACGGCAGAATACAAATTCACGTTTCACAACACTTTCAAACAAAACCAATATATACCACAAGAATAGCACCACAATATATGTGAGTGAAATACCTGGTTCAAAATTTTTATACATCTGTATTGTATTTTTCCCAATAAACATATTTTTTGTAATGTAACCAGGCCCTGAAGATGACCCGAATAAAGGTCGAAACGTCAGCAAAAAAATGTAAAAGATGTTTTTCTAAACTAACTCATTCTTGACCGCTCCTAACGACTTCAAAAAATTAATTTAAACAATGTTTATAAATCCCAGGCCCAGAAGGCGATCCCAATAAAGATCGAAACGTTGGCGCGAAAAGAAAATTTTTTCTAAACTTACATCACACCAGACAGCATCTCACGATTCTAAATATTCATTATCAAATTAACCCTTTTCAATTTCAACTTTAACAATTTTTAATTTCAAACTAAACTTATGACTTCAAATTAACCCTTTTAAACTTTTTTTTTAAACTTCAAATTAAACTTTTTAATTTTCAAATTAACCCGTTTTAACTTCAAATCTATTTTTTAAATTTCAAATTCAACGTTAAAACTTTTTAATTTCAAATGAACCATTTTAAACTTTTTTTTTAATTTTAAATTAATACTTTTAAACTTCAATTTTGTTAAAATTTCAAATTAACCTATTTTAACTTCAAATCTATTTTTTAAATTTCAAATTAACCCTTTTCAACTTCAAATTAACCCATCTTAATTTCAAATTAACCTTTTTGATCAATAAAAGCCCGTTAAGTATGAAATGAGGCCCGCTGGATTCGAACCGGGACATTAAAGTGATGAGTTGCTGTATCAACAACGCCTTAACCGTTGAGGACACCGCCGCACCATCAATTGTTTTTATATTTAATTGTATATTAGTTTAATTTTAACTGTACTTAATTTTCATGGGGTTGTATTTTTCATGCTTTCAAGAAAGAGTTAATTTGAAATTAAAACGGGTTAATTTTACGGTTACAACAAATGCCAACAGAATATTTCGAGAAGGATGTTTATTCCAGCAAAAAATCAGGACAAAAATTCCTTTAAAACAAGGGGTAGAAATAATTAAACTAAAAATTTAGCGTTTTTGAGGAATTGAAAAAATTATGTGCTTTAATATCAACTTAGTGCAATCGTCTTGAAGAATAAATCACGGCGGAGATTCCGTCGCTTAAAACAGAGTTGTCACGTCTAGAGAGGTACGTACGTCGGCACCTTAGAAGTTGGACGCCAAATTTGTACGTCGTTGTGCAACAGCAGAAAGTCCATCATCGCATGTGTACGTTTATGGCATTTAACGCCGACCAATCACGTGGTTTTATCTCGACGGCTGTCTCGCAGATCAGAGAGCATTTGTTACAGTCCAAATACACATTGCGCCTCGTTAGCTGAGCCGCGAGTAAAAGCCAAACTTTTGACCTTTCCCATTCGAACGCGCTGCACGTCGACGCTCGATTTGATTAATTCAAAGAAGGTGAAACTCGATTTTTTGGAAACCACAAATACTGGTTGAACACAAATTCATTTGATTGACAGGTTCGAAACCGTGTCAATTTCTTTCTAAATTACTAATCGTTTGTCTTAAATACGCATGACAGTCACAAAGTACCTTTGTACGCTTACGGCCTAAAAACCTTCCGGAAAATATACTGGTTAATGGGTATAAACGTTCTATTGCCCATTGAAAGTAAATTTTTATTTTATCAACAGATCCTCAACCCTATGTGGTCCCTACGGTATCCATTTCTGAGGCTGTACAGGACATACAAAGATTTCAGAATAGAGAAAAGAAAAGCATGATCAATGCACCCAGTTACATCATAAAGAAAGCCTTCCTCAGGGACCTCAAAATAGAAAAAGCATAGGAAGCGATCTATAAAGCCAATAGACAATAACCCACCATCAAATCCTAAGAGGACACGTTAAAGTAGAAGCAGTCAATTTATACATAAATATCAATATGTATATGAGCAGTGGTGTCATTCGGAAGTGACACTCCGATGTAAGCATAACTAAATACTCAGTTGTCAATCGCTAACCCATATGATGAGATTAAGGGTCCATAGCCGTTTCAATTGGCGTTGAGGTCTATCAGGAATTGTGGCTAAGGACAGCTGGAGGGTTTTGACCTGCGTTCGAACTCATGTTAAACCGAAAAATGGTCACTTCCTGTGTCATTCAAACGCGTGTTGGCATTGCGTCTTCTTCAGTGAGGAAAGAAGCCGAAACGCGTTAGAATGACTCAACAAACCGCATGTGGAGACAGACCCAGTAAGTGACCCTGTGCCGGTTCAGTATAAGGAAAGCTGGGTTACTAAAGGATAGAAATGACCGATGAGTGAAGAGTTGAATTTGGTGTATCTTGATTGGATGGCGTGAGAAACGTAAGGGATGTTGAGGTCATGGTTAAGGGAACGATTGGACACATAGAAAGGATTAAAAAAACGGTTTGGAGCTGGGTTCTTTTGCTTAGAGAAATTTGCACTGCCTATCAAGATCTTAGCGTTAAACTCTAGCGAGGAGAGTCCAGAGACCTTTGTCAATGCCTAGTTTTTAGTCTGTCGTGGGTAGAAGTATACGGTTGAGGTGTACAGGAGGAAGGCTCTTCATAGTAAGTTAATGAACTGGCATTTATTTTCATTTACTTTTATCTTCCAATTCCTTAGCCAAGAGTCAACGGTAAGGAGAGCTGCAGGGCACGAACCGTAAGGACAGGATTACTGTGAATGGACAGGAGTCTAGTATTTCGGCAAATATGAACAGGGAAGAAGTGGGATGAATAGGGATTTCAGCAGTATATAGTAAAGGATTGGACTACAGACACTGCCTTGTGGATAGGATAGATGGGCGAATTGTATAGTACTCAGAAGTAATGGTCGGCAAGGTAGGACTTTAGAATTAGGTAGTAGGTAGTGGGGAGGATACCTTTGAGTTTACACAGCTTGCGAAAATTCGAGGCAATGAGTCGTCTGAGACAATACCTATCCAAGTCGGGTTCCATCAAGGCACCAAACTTGGTTCCATCCCATACCCATATATCCTTATAACCTAGGCGGACCATACCGCAATTTTATCTCCTAACAACGAAATTCTTGTTAATCAAACAGCCCATGTCTATACGTTAATAGCAAGGAACTGCAGATATACACACAGGGAAAATACTTAGGGCTCTACTTAGACTGATTTGGAGTCCTCACACAAAACTCGAGTTACTTGGACAACTAAAAAGACTTCTAAGTCTGCTAACAGACATGTCTGTAAATAACAAACTAACATTACAAATCCCTCGACCTATTTGTACATAGGAAGCGGAACTGTGGGGTACCAAGCCATCTAATATCCAATTAATCCAAGCATTCGAATCAAAAGTTTTCAGAAGAATTCTCCAAACTTTTTACTTCGTCTCTAAACTCACTATCCACAATGGCCTTGGCATTCGCTTTGTTAACGAATTAATCCGTTTCTACCTCGTTAAGTGTTACTCCAACAGTTCAACCCATTCTAACCATAGTGCTCAAGCCCACATCACTGACTCCCATCCCAAAAACCATCCACGTCGCCTCAAACCTCCTTGCCCTTCATCTGATTCCAAATTAAATACAACATTGGCTGGCGTCTCACGTCACGCGTCTTCCGGGTGCAGAACTGGCATTGTTAATTGTTCAGCATAAAGAACGAGGACAATTCATGTACTGGATACAAATAAATGTTTATTTTTGAAAAAGTTTCTAAACAGCGTAGGAGTGGTAAACCCACGGTAGTTTATTGCTTCAGATTCACCTTTTAATTCGTTAATTAATCAACAAACGGTATAATTATGAAAATACTTATGCTCTCTGGAAGATTGTGATATTTAAATTAATAACACGTCTTTTACATCACACCCTACATAGCACACATTAGGAAATTATTTCTGAATTAATCCGCCCCTTGAATATTTAGGCCAAATGGATTTAGCAATAATTTCGGCCGCTGATGAATATTAATAATGTCCTCCCGGTTTAAAAAGTACAAGAGATAGAAAAGTGAAATCTCTCGAGGGGATATCGCGACTTTAAGATCTCGATTCAACATTAACCTCGTGAGAAATAAATTGAAATACATTTGCAATAATTATGTTTTTCAGGGGGTCGGAGGTCGCAACGATTTAGGCGTTCATCACGACGTACACGGCGCTCATCCCTGTCAAGTAAAGATCCCGGGTTCGAATCCAACGGCCCTGAATTCGAACCCCACATACTTACAAATGCGCTTTTTTCAAAAACACCGGAACCGGAAGGTTTCATATAACCTCGTATATGAAATACGAAAAAAATTATGTTTTTTAGAAAATGGCCACAAACTAGGAATTTAGGTGGAATTTTCTACTATCTTTAAAAAAAATTAAAAATTCATAATTTATAACATTGTGTGATGATTTGGAAAGAATGCATGTGGTGTTCTTTATTCTCCTGTGCATGTACCTATCGTCCAAATAATAATTTACCTATTTTGCAGCAAATTGTACTAGCTTCACATTACTTAAAAATTAATGGTTTCAATTCTGGTGTATTCCAGTACCATCAACATTTTGACAAGTTTAAGAAACTTGTTTTGCACAACCTGAGACTCCAGTGGAACGAATAGAACTATAGGAAGACTACTATAGCTAATATTATGACCAAGACATGGGAGCAGTGGTTATCTCCAACAGGATGAATGTGACTTGATTACATTTCTATATGAATTTATTGTAATTTGTCACCACATGAACTAATGCTCAAGAGATGTTACATGGATTCGCATGTTGTTGGTTAAAATGAGGATGGCGGTTATCGTCGAAGATGGCAAGGAAAATTTAAGAAAGGGTTGGAATATCTGCGGTGTATACTGTGTATAGGTTGGATCATAAGGAATTTCCTTAGGGCATCCCTGTATCTGCGCAACATTCCGCTGATTTAAAGCCACTGATAACTTGACAAAATGAAAGATAGATAAAACGAAGGGCATTGTTAAGCTTCCAGAGCAATAATCAAAGGTAGCTTAACTTCTATGATTTATTGGGGCAGCACTTCTTGAGCTAAAAGCAGACGCAATTTCATGTTGCACATTTGTGAATAATTGTAATTGTATACTGGATTTTCTAAAAACTTGACATCAAGAAGAACAGCTCAAAGGTACCTCGTCATTGCGTCGTGTAAATCCAGTTTGTGAAAGTACTTGCGACCACAACGGATACAAACGTTAAAAAAAGATCCCACTGTTTTCGAACGTGTTTTTCCAATTATGGCAACGTCGGCCGGATTAGCAGATCCGCAATCACAGAGTGGCTGGGCGGAGGGTGTTCAAAAATTGATGTCGGCCTGGTTTGAAAACGAGGTACAGTGTTTTTTATCAGTTTTGTTTACCGATGGGGCACAGCTCTCCCAGGATACATTTTTAATTCGTCGGCAAAGTGCCCGGCCCTGGGTTGACATCACATTTACATTAATTCGCGAGGAAATCCCTCCGTCCGCGAATCGAACATTTCACAAATGTTTTCCTACACGCGCTACCCGCGTATAGTAAGGACGGGGGATGTGAAAACTCGGGTTTTTAATTCATTTACAATATCCCTTCCCAATTCTTTATTCTAACATTCGGCTACTCCATTAGCAACCCGACCATTTATGTTTCTCCAGTTTAACAAACAACGGTTTTCAAAAAGCACTTTTACACCATCCCGTTTTAACCCAATTGAACAGGGTGATGGAAAAGTATTGTTCTGTGGCTCAAAATATGTCGACAAATTTTCAATTCTATTTGGAACATAATCACAACCCTTAGCATGAGCGGTACAGGAATATTTAACAAATCAGTATGCTGAAATCACATGGAAATGAAAATTCGCATTAATTACATTAATATTGCGCCCCCCCCCCCCGAAAAAAACATATGCATAACTTGTCGTGAATTAATTCCATTATACATTCCCGATACTAATATAACAGATAATTATTCAATTTTTGCCTTCCCACAATGACTTATAAGTGTTTATGTGCTTTTATTGACAGTACTTAGTAAGCAAAATCGTTCAGCCAATACTGTTTTTGTATACAATTATTCTCTTAATCAAATTAGATTGAATATCCTGTTTAAAAACTTGGGCATTTTATTTGATATCACATCATCAATCAATATATTTGATAGCATTGAAGGAACACTTTATCAATGTTCAAAAGAAAATCCTTGGTTTTATAATAAGAAATACTCATAATTTTCGTAAGTGCATAATTTTTCATAAACATTATCCAAAACCTATTTGTCCTATTCTTGAATTGTCTTATGTTGTTAGGAGTTCTCGATGACCATACACTTATTCGAGAATTGCTGCTGAAAGACCCTCATCAGTTCAGAAAGTTATATTAATAATTTTATTATGCAACATGGATATTTGTAAAAGACCTATTTTTCTATATTTATAATTTGTAATTTTAATATTATCATTTGATTTGTATTAGAATTTTACAAAAAATCACATGAAAAAGTTTTTTAAAAACCCACAAATTGTATTGTAATCTGTTTATATAATGTCATAAATGTCTATTTATATAATGTCATTCTAGCAATTTAATATTTATTTACATTTAATTTGTCCATATAATTTATAAATTAAAATTGTACGCTGGCAAGCAAAAAATTCCACCCAATTGATTTTTTCATTTTTTCTATCAAAGAAAATTCTGCCCTTAATTTGTTTCATTTTTTTACCAATATTTTTGTTTATGCTATGTTTTAAATTGGGAATACCAATTAGACGTAAACTTAATCCTTAACACTTAATCCTTAATACAAACCAGGGATAAATAATTTTTCAATGTTTAATTTTTACGGAATTTAAAATATTTATTTATTTATTTATTATAACTCCAAACTATTCAGTCTCATTTGAATTCTGAACCAATAAACCGTTTTCTTAATTTCAATTTTTAAACTTAAAAATGCCACTTAGTGCTGAGGATGTTGCGCGTGGTGTGGCGCTTATTGATGATGGACGTTCCATCAGGTGTGCGGCTATGTCATCGGAGTTCCATACGAAACACTGCGAGACGCCGTTAGACGTTTTCGAAAACTGGGTCTTACCATAAAAGGACCGGTTCTGGACGTCCTAGGGTAACAGAACCACAGGATGACCGTTTTTGACTTTAAGAATTTTGCGAAACCGGCACCCTACCGTTGTTCATGCGATTCATCAGCTCCTGGAAGTTCGAGGTGTCCAAATTTCTGCTCGAAAAAGATTAAATCATTATGAACTGATGACTTTTTGCCCCTTAAGAGGACCAGAATTGACAAGAACCCATAGAGTTCCACGGCTACCATTTGCTCGAGAACACAGCCATTGGTCTTTGGTCGTTTGGTCTGCTGTACTTTTTACAGATGAGTATAGATTTGCTCTACGATCTCCAGATGGGCGTGAAAGAGAGTGGAGAAGGCGAAATGAAAAGTGTGAAGCCTGTAATTTTTCACAAAGCCGACCTTTTCAACGTATTGTAGCTCAGTGATGGTGTGGGCGGGAATTTCAATGGAGAGTATCATAGAGTTGGTTGTTATTCGTGGAGGGTCTTTCATGGCCCCTAGTTATGTGGACGAAAGTTTGGAACATCATGCGACAATCCTATTCTAATGCACGATAATGCCGTCCACATGTCGCTCGAAAAGTACAAAAGTACCTTCAACAGCATAACATCAGGGTTTTAGCCTGGCCCAGCCCGTTCTCCAGATTTGAACCCCTATATTGATTTACCTGTGTTTTATTTGAGTGTGTGTATTTATTATTGGGAAATGGTGGGGGCTGATGGTGAAATATAAAGATGGAGATTTAGCAATCTTTGAACGCTGCTTAATTTTTGGCCTGTTTTTATTTAGCTTTAGTCCACAAGACTGATGAACCATTGGACATTTGGGGTCATATTATTGCCATGATCATAGGTTTTTCAGTAGTTTTTCAAGGATACTGTTTGTAATGAAAAGCTAACAAAGAGTTTTAATCGTAAATTGTAATTGACCAATATATTATTCTCACCCGAGGGTTGAATACTTTCGTTCCCCATTCGGCATTTCCAACCGCGCTGTACTAAACGTTCCCGAGATAAGGAAATTATTTATCGGCCTTCTCTCCTTAAGGAAGGGAAAAAGGTACAAAACCCCGTGACAAAAGGAAACGGGTTTGCTCAGAGACAGACGAGGGCTGGGGGGTTTCGAGAGTCGTTTACGGACTAAAAAGTCCGTGGAACTTCCTGGCCGGGACGGTAATAGGGTGGTAAGAACACGATTAGTCGATTAGCATTAGCCGGGACGTCATCCATCAACATAGCCATTGTTCCACCTATGGCTCTCTAATTAAAGAACAGATAACCGACCCTTTCCACCGACAAACTGGTGAACTGCTTGTCATCAGAATTTTACGAGTTTTCCAAAAAAGAGAAAGAGAGAGAGAGAGAAAATTGAAATCATTCAAGACAATAAAAGCACCTCTTTTACTCTTGTTAATCCGGTAAATCTGGACAGGCTTGGAATTTAATCTAAATTTTATTGATCACTTTTCAGCATGTTTACAAAATAACTATTTTTTTTAACACAGTAGCTTATCTTTCTACCCTTTTTCCTTTAAAGATAAAGTAGGTTTTTCATAAACTATCTCTTTCCTTTTACCTTTAATTGTTTCGCTAAAGAAACAGGTACTTAAAAAGTTGTTTTATGTCAAAGTAATAGAATCAATCAGATTAATGAAGTTGCCTCGTTCGAAATTACAGTTCGGAGGATTGCTCTATCTTCAATTCTCATCTTCCCATACTAAATAAATCAATGTGCTTTTCCGATCACGTATTTTTAATTGAATTATAAAATTGCCGGCGCCTCGTTTTTAATTGATTTTTTAATTAATTGCTACTGACTAATGTCCTTTACTCAGCATAACCATTTTTTAAAGCATAAATAAAACTTATACAGATAAGAAATTTAAACAATAGACTAAGTTTCTCTAAACAAATTAACAAACAAAGCAAAATTAATTATAACAAAAAAATTATAAAATAGTTTCAGCAACAACAGTGACCTACTACATCTCATGAGAAGGATTGAGTCAATTGAATTAAACTAACAAAGGAAGGACCAGGTTGGTGTGTCACGGATTTGGACGGAACTTTTTTTGGTCTACACTCCAAAATATGGGACAAGTATACCGCCAACTCTTGTGAATAGGTCCTGGTTTGGCTAAAAAATTTGTTTGAAAGTTTAAATTTTCCGTTTTTTAATATTTTTATTTCTCTGTTCTACTTACTCAAATTAACTATGTGAATATATCATTATAAAGCATTTTTTATTTAGATTGCAACAAAAATATAGTAAAATCCAACAAGATTTATCAATAACCAAAAAACATTCTAAAAACCAAATATTTTCAAGTAGATTAGGTTATACATTTTTTTCGTGAAACTAATATGAAATGTGCTTCTTAGTGACCTGTTGGTTCATAATTTGTTGAAGTCATGAGAAGCGGTCAAGAACGAGGTAGTTTAGAAAAACACCTTTTTCATTTTTTTGCTTACGTTTCGACCTTTATTCGGGTCTTCAAGGCATAAATTGTGGTGCTATTCTTGTGGTGCCATATTGGTTTTGTATCACAACACAATTACACAAAACCCCACAACACATATGACACCCAAGAATAGCACCACAGTTTATGCCCTGAAGATAACACGAACAAAGGTCGAAACGTTACCAAAAATATGAAAAAGGCGTTTTTCTAAACTACCTCATTCTTGACCACTCCTCAGGACTTCAATAAAACTAATAGAAATTTCGTTTTGGGACCTCTAGGGTTTATAGACAGTAAATAGAAATTTTCTTTTGAATTTAAATTCATCGAATTTTTGACCCTTAAAATTTTTCCGATTTTTTAGAAGTCTTTCTCGGAATATAATCTGTTTGAAACGGCTATAATTCAAAAATGGCTAAAAGGATTTTATCGGCAAACATACCATTTGAAAGAAGAGAAACATAGCATTTTAACGACGTAGGTACCATAAAAATATAGAAAAGATTTCTATAAGAAAATACATAAAATAAGAAAATATTTTTGTCAGAAATTAACGCCGTTTTTTAAATGGAAATAATAGTCCGATTTGAATGTTTGAAACGTTATAAAATGCACTTGACGATTTCTTTAAAAGAAATTATCAACTATGAAAATCTGTTTCCCAAGTATCGAGAAAAATGATGTTAGACTTGCACTAGGGATGTCAGTCATGCAAAAAGTTCGTGGAATTATCAGCCCAAAAACGCTAAAATCACGATAACAATGGCAAATCCAAGTTCTGACCATTCTCTGAAAAATTCGGCATGAGTATTTGTTCACCGTTGGATATAGTGTATCAAACATTAAAATTGGACTATTATTTCCATTTAAAAAACGAGGTTAATTTCTGGCAAAAATATTTTCATATTTTATGTACTTTCTTACAGAAATCTTTTATATATTTTTATGCTACATACTTCATTAAAAAGCTACGTTTCTCTTCTTTCAAATGGTATGTGTGCCGTTAAAATCCTTTTAGCCGTTTTCGAATCATAGCCGTTTGAATTAGATATTCCGAGAACGGCTTCATAAAAATCAGAAAAATCAATAAATTTAAATTCAAAGGAAAATGTAGATTTCGGCGTCTCTAGCGGTGCTAAAACGAAATTTCATATTAGTTTCACGAAAAAAATGTCATGACCAAGCTTGCTTGAAAAATATTTGGTTTTTAGAAATTTTTTGGCTACTGATAAACATTGATAGGTTTTACAATAATTATATTCATATCTACAAAAAAAATGTAAAATGATACATCCACATATGTGATTTGAGTATGTAGAACGGCGAAATAAAAATATTAAAAAACCGAAAATTTCAATTTTTTAATTTGTTAGGCGAATCCACGGCCCATTCACAAGAAGTGGCGGATACGTGTCGGATATTTTGGAGCGTAGAATCACTAAAAACAATTTTGTCCAAATCCGCGACCATCCAGGTCGTTCTCTTAAAGAATTTATCAGTACAAAAGGAAATAAAAAAAATAAACAAAGCTTATTTATTATTTACGGTTTATTGTGAGTACGATAACTCCTAATCATGTATGAAAAGATTGTATATCACTCTACAATAGGAAGGGTTCTCCAGCGCATCAGGGAAACAGAGCTTCATACTAGAAGGCCAGGACAGGGTCGACCTAGGTCTACGGACGAGTGAGACGGTACCTTCGTCCATCATCAGGCTCTACGAAACCGCAGCATTACGAGAAACGAGATAAGAAATTATAAGTCCGAAATGTTTCGATTTCCTCCAGAACTGTAAGAAGAAGATCACCATACGGCTCGAAACCTGCTTGTGGACCCTTGTTACCACAGCTCAAAAAATGGCCAGCCATCGGAAGACGAAGAACGAATTTTCTTTACAGATGAGGTGAGAATTGGCCTTAAATGAGATGGGATAATTTCATATGGAGAAGCTCAGGAGAAAGGTAGGCCCTTTTCTACTAATTTTACTTAAATTAACCGATATATTACATACACAATGATATGGTGTACAGATGGCTCAAAAACAAACGAAGGAACCGGATCGGACATTTTCTGTACAAGCCCAAAACATGAGCGGTCAAACTTATTAGGGAAGTACACTTCGGTCTTTCAAGCAGAAATGCATGCCATCAATGCTTGTGCCCTGGAAAATCTTAAAAGAGGATACACTGACAAAAAAATCCTCATAAGATCTGATAGCCAAGCAGCCATTAAAGCATTAGCATGTAAAAGAATCACATCAAAATTGTCAGTGAATGGATCCAAAATCTCCAAAACTGGTGAAAACAACAACCTGATGATATCTTGGATGCCAGGGCACAGAGGAATTTTGGGTAACGAGAAAGCAGACAGACTGGCCAGAGGAGGATCTGCAAGACCATACATAGGCCCCGAACCAATACTTGGGATAACATAACAAATATAGAATCCTCCATCGCAGAATGGATCCAATAAACAAAAGGAGACGTGGATAAACTCTAGCTATGCTAGACAGAGTAAACTTATGATGAAACAACCCTCACCAAGACTGGCAAAATCACTGCTGCAACTGGATAGGGCTAAACTCAGAGGAGTGATAGGACACTATATGGTCACTGGTATTTGAGAAAACATCTACACAACATGGGTATATACAACGATGATCCCATTTGCAGATTATATAAGCCTGCCCATATCATCTTCGAATACGAAGCAACGAATAGCAAGCAAGCTCAATGGAGATTCAACCTAACGTACGAAAAAACTTAGGGAATGAAATTGTAGCAGCGACAGTCAATGACCGATAATTCTAAGGCGAAGGATTGAGTCTATTGCACTGAACTAAGTAACTAGGAAGGTACAATAAACCAGAAGGTTGCGGTACCTGGGGAGTACAAAACTCGCTTCCTAGTACCCTTATCATCATCGTACCATACCCACCGATATGTTCTTAGTGGGTAAAACAAAATAGAAAATACAAACCAAAAAAAAAAAAAAAACAAATTTTTAATAACGGATTTTTCTTAAGAATCTCAAGAATTAAAATTTTATCTACTTAAGAGAAGCAAACGTGAATATTACTCATTTTGCAAGCAAACACCTTTTCTCGTCTTTTCTACATTTTAATACAGTTACATTCTCTTTAATCGTGGAAAGACATCATCTTGAACCAGAAGTTCGCAACATTGTTGCGAGAATGAGTCATTGAGGTCACTGACAAGCTGATATTGAAAAGGCAGTTGGCGTTTCTCAGAGCTTGGTCTCCCTGGCTTTAGTCCGATTCCGAGAGGCTGAAAGTGCCAATAGGACCATCATCTCAGCGCATTACGACCCTAATGGAGGACAGAAATGTTGTCATTGCTGCAAGGAACCCTTTCCATAGACCAGCCAGATCCTAAATGAAGTAAAAGATGTTTTGGCCTTTATCAACACAAACGATTCACAATTGTAATTGGGAAGTGGCCTCACATCGCCCCATTGAGACGACCTGCAGCAACAGCCCGCCACAGAAACTCAGGAGAATTTGCTGCAGCGAGCGCTTAGAATACAATACAAATTGGAATGCTGTTATGTTTACTGATAAGTCGCGTTTCTGTCTGTATAGTGATAGCAAGCGCCGAAAAGTCTACCGATCACAATGCCCCAGTTCGTGCTCCCTGCAGTGCAGTTTGGAGGAGGCGGGGTAATGGTCTGGACTGGGATTTACACCGGAGGACGAACTGGACTCCATATTGTTGTCCGTTACGTCCAAGAAATTATCGAGGAATACATCTCTCAAACCAGCGATCTAATTGGCAGGCATTTTCGATTTCTGGCCAATGCCAGATCTCATAGAGGCAAAGTTTTCATCGATGTTTAGAAAACCGGGGAATTTCCCAATCGCCCCTTTGTCCCAGACCTCAATCCCATTGGACACATACTGGTTTCGTTGCGGAAAAGTTGATCAGATCACCATCCGCAGCTAGTTGACCTGCAATAACTAAATGCAGCGTTGCAACATCAATGGAGAGAAATTCCTCATGTAATTAGTGACCACATTTAACAGCACAACAGGTACACAGAGGAATTACCTATCAGAGCACATTATACACGGTATTAATTGTTTTAAAAATTATTGTGTCCAATAAAGAAAACTATGGAATAAAAACCTTCACATAAAAACATAATAATTACTAATACATTTTAATGTGTGGTGGTTAGTGACGGTTAATCGATAATTATTCGGAAATCGTAAAATGCGGTCTGGTGTGATGTAGGTTTCAGAATCCTACATCCTACATGTATTTGTTAAATGTAAACAATGTTTGTAAATCCCAGGCCCTGAAGATGATCTCAATAAAGATCGAAACGTTGGCACGATAAAGAAAAATGTTTTTCTGAAACCTACATCACACCAGACCGCCTATCACGATTTTTAATACTTATAAATTTTAATGCAATTTATAATGAAAATGCTACGGAAAGTAAATACTCCAAAATTGGCAATACCCCTATTCATTTTTGAGGAGTTTATATCTACTAAATTATATCTACTAAATTATATCTACTAAATATTTATTGTACTTACGAGACTTAATCGAAGAACATGTACTGCCATTTGGTGCGGCCATCTCGATGTCCAGATTTGACCCCAATCGAACACATTTGGGACCGACTTAAGGTCCTAACATACCTAGAAAATTTGAAAATTTAGTGGATCAACTTTTTCGAACCAAAGGTCCTCAAGACAGATTTCGTTCAACTGATTCGATCAACTCTGTTGAGTGAACAATTCTTACCAAAGATTTTGTTCAATTTAAGTCGTCCGACTTTCGAACGAACAATTCTCACGAGAGATTTCTTTCGACTTTAGTTAAAAAGTTAAAATAGAGAGAAGGTGGGAAGGAGACTGTGAGAAGTGTTACAGTCCGGGCGCGTAACGGGCCGTCGGCCGCCATCGATACGGCCGCCCACTATCGATTGTTAAGCCGTGTCCGTCGCCGACTCGCCGTTGTCGAGACCGGTCGAAAATGGACTCGAACGTCCTCAGCCTCGATTCCATCCGGGATTTCATGGTTTTGAAGGGCGGACGAGTGACAAACCACGAGTTGGTTCAACATTTCAAAGAAGTACTGACAGACCCGGTAACAAGAGGTGAGAGTTCAAGTATAACTTTCAGACACTGGCCTAGGCCCAAACCCTACTGCAACCTCCCAATCTACAAATTTCCAACAATATTTATTCGTATTTTATTATTAAAATTATCCTTTGATTTAAATTTTTAATCAATTCTTCGACTAAAAGAAAAAACGTGGCATTTTCCTGTCGTAAAATCGTTCAGAGAGTCGAGTATGTACAGACGTAAACAGATCACGTACCTTGAAACATTTTTCCCCATATCTATTCATTAAAGCCGTATTATTATATTCCTCCTAGTAAACAATACATTAATCTATTTATTTAAAAGTTAAATATAATTTCTTGGAGTATAACGGCCACAAAACATATTCTGGGAACGTTAACACGTCCCCTTCTCTTTCTACAAATTCTCGTTTCAAGTTAAAACTTTTTTAATCCAAATTTTTACTAGATTGTTAAAACATTATTAAATTTCTCCGTAATAAATCAATCATCACTCAAATGTTTCAATTTTTCTTGTAAATTGTCCTGTTTGTGAGTAAAAAGAGACTGCAAAAGTGGAAGGTTACAATTTGTTTACATTGGACCACATTTGTTTACCTATTGAAAAATTTCCAATAAATCTTAATTTACACTCCATTTCTTTTATTTATAGTCTTACTCTGTTAATTAATATTTTTTAAACATTTAATAACAATAATATTTGGATATTAATGGATTTGTGTTAATTTTTTGATCAATTTTTAAACATAGATGTCACAGTTTATGCTCACTGACCTATCTACATAGAAATATTCTTCATTCTGTCATTCATTGTATAAATAGTACATTTATGTAATACATACAAAGGTAAACTATTTATACGTTTGTTAAACTAATTAACAACAATTTTTTTGACATGTGAATGTATACACTTATGTACATTACTTTCCCTAAATATACTTTTAGATTTTACTCCTGAGAACTCCTAACAAAAGACATTTCTACCAGCTTCAAATCTATATAATTAATTATTTTTATGAAGGAATTTGTTTAGTTTTAACATACATAAAAATAAATTTTAAAAATCTATTTTTTTAATTTTGATCTGGTTGGATATTGTAGATATATTAAAATCATTATATATGCGGCAGTTTGACTTTCATGTCGATAAGCTATGTCAGGTTTGTCGGTATGATTGTAGCGCGTTTCTGAATTCATTGTTAAGATGAATAAAAAATACTATATACATTATGCTAATGCTTGCTAATTTTTTTAAGCATTTGAATGTGTATTTTTATGTATTTATTATTAATTCAAATTTGATCTTTGTTTTTAAATGCGCAACAAGAATATTACACATGTATATGGCCATCGGTGGGCAAACGCTGAATGACAATATGTCCCAACTGGTTGAAATTAATATTGAACATATTGTAACATTAGATTTATCCTGTTTTTTGTTAATTGTTGACTAAAATCAAATTTATTGCAAAAGGTGATATATTTTTAATTTATATAATGATGACTAAGAGCTCACTTAATCTGTCATTATTTTTTCGTATCCCTAATCATAAGAGATAACAAGTAGCTCTTAAACTTGCAACTGGGCAAAATGGCATATCTTTATATTACTAAAGGGGAGTTTAAAAAACAAACCAGAAAATTTATAAACATTATTATTCACAGGCATATCACATAACAGTAAGTCATAAGTATAACAATTTTTATTAAACACCAATTTAATTTGCTGGATTAAGATTCTTGCCAAAAATACTAATTTGAACAGTCTCCCTTAATTATAGTAGGACCATAATACATAATTAGATCAATGGGGTGCAGGAACCTGAACTGGTTTCAAAGGCTAATGGTCACTAATTACTTATAAAGAAATATTCTTATTAAACTTGATATTTAAAAATATTTAAATCTCTTAAACTCACACACACACATTCTCTCTCTTTCGCCCTCCCCCTCCCTCTCCCACTCTTTCTCTTTCTAGCACTCCTCTCTCTCTCCCACTCTCTCTCTCTCTCTCCCACTCACTCACTCACTCACTCACTCACTCACTCNTCTCTCTTTCACTCACTCACTCAATCGGTCTTCATTCACTCACTCACTCACTCACTCACTCACTCTCTCTCTCTCTCTCTCTCTCTCTCTCTTTCTCTCACTCTCTCACTCTCACTCTCACTCTCTCCTGTTTTATTTCCCTTAAGGGAATCTGTTCCCAGGACATATAAAATTTCTCTCTCACTCACTCACTCATTCTCTTAAAAAAAAGGAGTGGAAGTACACTGTCTTTCAAAACAATCGCAACCTCCACCTTCATAACAATAAACAAGTCATTCGAGGTGAAAGGGAAAGCTTTTGCCTAGTACCTGACCACAATGTTCACCCCACATGCCCAGATCTTAGACCGTACTCATATTTTCCATTATCCCTCTCTCCTAACGCATTTTCTCCTTGGTGGAGGGCAAAGTGTAAATTATTAGATTTTGCATTTTGAAGCGTTCACGGTCAATTTTAATTATTATAAGTATTTAACTAGGTCAAGTTTATTCTAGACATGTATAGTGATTAGTGACCGTTAATCGATATTTATTTAGAAATCGTGAGATGCGGTCTGGTGTGATGTAGGTTTCAGAAAAACATTTTCTTTGTCGTGCCAACGTTTCGATCTTTATTGAGATCATCTTCAGGGGCACTCTCGACACGACACGCAAGGATGGCACAATTACACAGAAGACAAACACTTTGAGCCCTGAAGATGATCTCAATAAAGATCGAAACGTTGGTACGATAAAGAAAATGTTTCTCTGAAACCTACATCACACCAGACCGCATCTCACGATTTCTAAATAAATATTTATTCTAGACTTATTATAACACCACTATCTGTAGCAGATTTAGCTAAATCGTCCGCTAATCTTCCCATCTGCGTACTGAAGGTTGGCCGCTCATGTAAATGTTGTAAAGCAAGAACGTAGAGCGCAATGTCGTTGGCATATAGGGTTAATTGGCATAACCAGGCTTGGATGAAGCTTTGGAAGATAATGTGGGCCCCAAAACTGAGCCTTGAGGATTGACTCAGGTTGAAGAGGGGTTGAGAGAGTGAGAGACCTGTTTAGCGCAATACGAAAGGACCTTATTTGAAGAAATGAGAGTACAGTATTGACCACTATATGTTGTGAAATTATGCTCAATCGTACGGAAAAAAATCCCATTTTAAGTGTTACTGTTGTTAAAAGCCTTTTCAAGATCTAGGAAGACTAGATCTGTGTTGTATATGATAAGAAAGACGATTGGTCGTTAATTTTTTATTGTTAATATTATTTTTTGTTTATTTCTATCATGATTATTTCTTCTTTTTTCCATTCTTTATGGTAATTGTTAACATCCATGGAACAACCATACTTGTTAACAACGAGTGGTTTTTCGTTTAGCTTGTAAGATCAATGTGTCAATTTTGAACATAAGCATTTAATTAATTGGTTAATTTTTTTTCAGATGAGGCGCGTATTAGGTTCAAGGAATACATCAACACCCTCGCCACACTCACAAGAGATTCGGAAGTGAGTAAAACTTTATTTCAAATAATAATCTAATACGATTGACTGATAAGGTTATCATTTTAAGTGTGCGATAACCGATAAGGACACACTCGGTGTTCTATTTGGTTTATTGTTTGTTGTGGCTTTGTTTGGATTGGAAATATAAATTTTGTAGTTGTGGTTTTAGGATAAATTGGAACTTGATTGGTGAGTCAGTAGATACTTTTCTTAATTATACGTTCACCACTAATCACAATTATTCAAGTTACTGTTGGATAATGGTTGTGTATTGTATTTTTTTATATCACAAGTTTGTTGAAATATACTACAGTAAAAGCTAAGCTGTACAGCAGAAACAAAGTAATTAATGGAATTAGCATTCAATACCCTAAGGCCTAACTTATTCCGATTCCTGTTAAATGTGCTTCATCCGCATCTTTTCTTATTTTTTTGTTGTTTTGTTTTATCGTATGTTAACTGGACCAGGCATTAACATATTGTTGCCGAGCAATTACTTGTCCTGTCTCGAGAGTACACTGACAAGCATATTGGAAATTGAAGGATCTTGACCATGATAAATGAACCATGACTTTGATGAATTACTTTATTCCTATTAAGACATTTTATGGCGTGTATTCTAATTAGTAGCTGTGCAGGGATCCGTTGTGTATTTGATCGCGTTATTAATGGTATGTGTAAGTGATGAAACCCGTTTTTGTACAACTGAACACTGATTATAATCGTAACGTACATACCTAACCTTCATGAACCACACGCACCGAAATTATTGCATTAATTTAAAAAAAATTCATTTTTTTGTTGAAATAACAGTAGAACAGTCACTTAAGTAGTATATACCAGCAGATAGGAAACAGCAATAAAATAATAGAAAATGTTAAGTTGAAAAAATATATAATTAATTATAATTACAAACTTGAATTGAATTGTGCCAGGGAGGAAAGCAGCTTGTGCTCAAAAAACGATTCCGTATGTCACATCCGGAGCTGCAGTCCGGCTCGACATCGCCTGCGATTCCGTCGTCTCTTCCCATCTCGCCTCTTCAAGCACCGAGTTTAAACTTGCAGTATCAGCCCGTGTACCACACATCACATGACTCTATAGACAGCCTGGTCTCTCCGCTGCGGCACACGTACCGTCGTCTTTCCCAGGACTCGCTCGGGTCATATTCCCTGAAGTCCCCGGTCACTCCTACCTTGACGACACCTACTTATAAAGGACCTATCGCCGCTCCGATCGGCCTGAAGAGGAACATATCACAAGACTCTGTGTTCGGATCTTCGATTTTCGAAGCGTCGACTTCCTCGATGAAAGAAGCAGACCCTCCTCCGGTTCCTCCGCGGAGGAAGAGCAGCGACAAAATGCGATTGGACTACCCACCAGAAGAGCAAAAACCGGTTGAATCGGCTGTTGTGCCAAGCAGCGCGCCGCCTCCTCAGGAGACCCTTCCGACTGATATTGAGAACAAGGTAACAATTAACAATATATATCTTCCTATCTAATATTTCTATCTTTACCTTAAAAATCTTAAAAAAGGTAAATTGGTTCACTACAAATTTCCGAAAGTGGTACCCAGTTTGAGAATGATTCGACTGGTTATTGAGGAAGTTAACTTCTAGGAAAAAACTTGACTTTCAAATAATGATCGTTTTCTACTTCCTATGCGGATTCTCGATGTTCCATTATTACCGGTAATTTGATTACTGATTTATACGCGTATGTACAATGTGCACACGCATCTAAATACATACACGCGTGTTCACAGTTGAGCCTATCACTTCTCCCAGTTTACCGAAAATTCTAACTTTAGTCCCATTATATTTAGTGGTCCGCATGACCAAATTACTTCTTTCATTTAATTAAGCTTTTTATGTAAGGTCTTGGTTGAAATGAAAAAATTAGGGCCACGAGCGGGATTCGAACCCAACCGAAGGTCGTAACCTAACTTTTACATTTCAACCAAGACTTTACATAAAAAGATTAATTATTTGAAATTTACCATGAATGGCAGGCACCAAGTGTCAACCAACCCATATGATGGCAGTCCGGGTTCAGACCTCCAGAGGCACCATAGGCTACCAACAGCTAGGTCATTTCAGCCCTCAATGCAATCAATTCCTAACATCAAACCCATTCACTCTTTCTCAGTTTTAAATATATCATTTCTTATTTACATACCATTCACCCAATTAGGGGGTAGAGAACTCGATGTTTCTCCATCTCATTTTACACCTATTATATTACTTACCTAATTGGGGGTCGATGAGGTACTGAATATCAGCTATCGTCTTCTCACGCGACACATTCACGTCAGTAAATACATTCACTCTCACTGCAAGGTACTCAAAACTATCATTATTATGTACAATATCATAAAACAATCCTGTTTTCTAAAAAAATCGAACAGGGGATCCAGATACTCGATGCCGTGCTCGAGCACGATTCTTAAGCCTGGTGGCATTCTTATATGCTTTCTTTAGGAATTGTACACTTCAACTGGGGGGGGGGGGGGGCACATCTAGCTACCTTTCTTTACAAACCGGACACATACGTGGGTTTCGGCCCAAAACTAAGTGACCATGTGTCAATCAATAGGTACTATACGTATGTACACATGTACAAATTTGAGCCTCTCATTTCTCGCAACCACCGGTTGAAAGAAAATTCCATCGTTAGTAATTTACAATGAATTACCGGCGGTCTCGACGATCAGACACCACGTGTGTTGGCTCGGGTCAGACCTCGGCCTTACAATTCGTGTTTCCTCAAAAATCGAATCAGTGGACCCACATTCTTTGCTCCAGTGCTTAAGCACGATTTTCATGTAGGTTTGCTTTCCAACTCGCTCTCTATATGGAGCCGAAGAATTGCCCCCTTCAAGTGGGTTGGACATATCGAGCAACCTTTCTCTACATAACGGACACATACGTGGGTTTCGGCCCAAAAGTAAATGTCCGTGCGAGAATCAATTGGTATTTGGATTTTGGATTTACATAAGGTAAACACGTGCATTCATATTATACATGTACAGAGTTGATCCTATCATTTTGTCTTAAAAAAAAAAAATCGAACTCAACCATGATTCTCAGGTAGGATTGCTTCCCTACTCGCTCTCTATATGGAGCCGAAGAATTACCCCCTTCAAGTAGGTTAGACATATCGAGAGACCTTTCTCTACATAACAGACACATACGTGGGTTTCGGCCCAAAAGTAAATGTCCGTGCGACAATCAGTTGGTATTTGGATTTTGAATTTACATAAGCTAAACACTTGCATTCATATTACACATGTACAGAGTTGATCCTATCATTTTGTCTTAAATTAAAAAAAAAATCGAACTCAACCATGATTCTCAGGTAGGATTGCTTCCCTACTCGCTTTCTTTATGGAGCCGAAGAATTGCTCCCTTCAACTAGGTTGGACATATGGAGCAATCTTTCTTTAAATAACGGACACATAAGTGGGTTTCGGCCCAAAAGTAAATGTCCGTGAGACAATCAATTGGTATTTGGATTTTGGATTTACATAAGCTGAAATCTACACGTAAATGTACATACATATTACACATCTCTACAGCGTTTCTTAAAAAAAAATATAAAAAAATTAATTAAATCGAGCTCAACCATGATTCTCATATAGGATTGCATCCCTATCGCTCTCTATATGGAGCCAAAAAATTGCAACCTTCAACTAGGTTGACACATCGGGCAACCTTTTTTTCTACATACCGGACACGTACGTGAGCTTCGGCCTAAAACTTAGTGTCCATGTGTCAACCCATTGGTTTTAATTCTTCATTATGTTACATTTTTTAACATTGATGTTGAGGTTTGAAATTTTGGTACCTTTCAACATTGATTTAGAACTATATGAATCGTGAATCAAATAGGTGAGTCTGATGCCCTTACGACTCATCCACTGCGGTCAAAAATGTAAATTTAGTTTCTTGCCGATTTTTTTTCTGCGTTGTAAGCGTACGTTTGAAAAGGATTTTTATTTGAGGCCATTCGGTTGTTATCGTTACGCCGGATCGTCATTCTTCCGGCACTGTAATATAACAAAAACCAGACAGTACGTAGTGAATCGCTTAACAAAGCTAAACACAAATATTTCCATGTTTTGATTGACCTGTTTTGTTTTACCTACAATGTTTAATCACGTACAGACCCGGGTACGTGATAAGCCATGTTTTCAATTTGATTGACTAATTGTAAACTTTCCGTTCAAACGCAAACGATGGATTTGAAATGTGGTAAGTCACAGTTGAGTTTTTACATTTGATTCGCTTGCTGACCTAGTGCTTGAGCTGCTTTTTGTAGTTGTAGTATTTGCATTATATACCTCGTGTAACGGCCAGTGTTGTTTTAAAGTGGGTATTCATAATAACGGCTCTTGCGATATTATCTGGTAATTATCAACAACAAAATTTTCGTCAATAGATTATACTAAAGCCCACCTAGAGGTGATGTTAAATTGGAAATTGGTTTTCATTTTAATTAAATAATAATGCGGGTGGAAACGAGCCGTTCGACGTTTGATACTCCCAGGGGTTGAAAAGTTAGGACCGCCGCTTAATCGGCTGAGTTGTCACTGTGCCCCCAAATAATCCTCAATAAAGTTTCAATTCACTTCGAAAACGATAAAACGGATAACTCCTCGTTCACCCCCAAAAAATATATATAGAGAAAAAAGTGCAACTGGAAGGGTGGACTGTACAAATTTGGTCCTAGGTATTAAAGGCATTCCGTGTTTTAAAATGAAAGCTTTTATGTGTTATACCGCCACCGTTAAATTAAAACTTTATACCTGGCGATCGAAAACGTTTTTGGATTGGCCCTGGCGGGCTTTTGACAACTTCACTCTAAACCCCTTTTTCCGTCTAAAGACACAAAAAAAAAGTTTGACCGGTAATCTGTGATTTTCAGGAAAATGTAGCGGACGAAAACAAGATAAGCGTGAAGGAGCGGATGCAGAAGTTTGATAGAATGGCCTCGGAAAGCGCACTCAACAAAACTTCTCTACAGAACAACAATAGCAAGAAGAGACACGAAAGGGTAGGTGTCAGACAAAATAACTTTATTTATATCAATGTGAAAAGTTTCTCTACAAAAAGATCCTGTGTCATTGGAGATTACTTCCAATGTTGTGATCTGTATTATTGTAAGTGCGCCTTCTTTTGCTCAATTTCTGTGAAGAAAGTAAACTTGTCTTTTCTGGGGGTGACAACCTCGACCTTATTTGATGGAAAAATCGACCTACTTTCGGAACAATTCTCTTTGAAACCCTTTTTTGACCAAAGTAATGAAAATTTGTGTTCTTGTTGTTTGTAGACAATTTCCTACATTTACATTTCGAAAATATGCTTTTAAAAAATAATATTTTAAATTTTAATTTATTTTTCATTTATCAGTTTTGTTTTGACAATTTCTAATTGGATTCTATAATTCATGTTTACAAAATAAGCTCATCTATCGAAGGATTTTATAAAAAACAACTAAATATTTATTACAATTAATTAATTAGATACTTTTAAAGAGTACCTTTGGGCAACAAACGTACTTTCCTTTGGTTCATCCTTGTTGTGAATGCACTAGGTTTGATCTCAATTTTGTTTTACTTCTTGTGGGGTTTGGTTTAATTATTTTTAATTCAACGATCAAGGAATGTTTTTTTTTAAAATTCCGCTGTGGAAGCAGAAAATCTGAAGTAAGCCATTTTACCCATAATAGTTATGTACATTTCCATCCGTTAAGTTATTTAAAAAACCTACAACAATCAAGAAAACTTGAAAAATTGGAAATATTTCCTTACAGAAAAGGGAGAAAATCCTCTGGTAGAAAAACGGCGGAACCGTTATGTGTTACGGAAACGAAGGAAGCATTATTATTAGCAATTATTTATTTATTATTTAGCAATAACTGATAGTGATTCTATAATATATGTGATATAATTATTTATTTCAAGGGAATGTTATAAATCAGTGATTAAGGGCCTGATCTGGGAATTTCTTCAAAAGCATATTTCATAAAATTATTTTGAATACATTCTGTGGTAGGATTTTTATTTGGTCATACCATATTGTCCACAAAGCGAAGTCTATCATTATATGTGTAAAGATGATCCCCAACCAGTAGGTGTTTCGTTAAAACACAGTTATAAGTGAGATCTGAGAATTTCTCCGAAGTGTACTTTTCATTAAGGTAATAGGACACTTACGGTCATCGGGTTTTTTATTCCGTTTATACCATAATGTCCAGAAATCGAACTCTGCGATAAATGATAGTAGTTTCGTAAAAAAACTCAGATATAGGGCTGGGATAGGGATAAAAGAGGCGGCCGCAAGGCCTTCTGCACCTCAACCTGAGTAGATCTATTGTGCTCCTGTTTTTTATAACTCACTGACCAGCTTCAGGTTGTTAATCAACCTCCTTGCCAACGGCTCCTTGTTGTAGGGTCTTACTTGTGGTTTTTCCTGCCCTAGTTGCAAAAACTTGCACCTACTTCACATAAACATAAAATGTATTCTGCGGTCTCCTCCTCTTCCTGGCAGTATCCGCACAGTGTTTCTTCTGTCTGTACTCCTATCCGGTGGATGTGCTTTCTTAAGTGGCGGTGTCCTGTCAGGGATGGTTAGGTCAGGAGTCCAACCAGAATCCTTGTTCGGTTACAGTTCCCTTCCGGTATTGTTTTGTAAGTTTTGCGGAGGGCCCTTCTATGAAAATCTTCGCGTCCCTCATGCCTGTGGTATTGTTTTGGACCCATTAAGGATTCATTTTAAGATGTATCCTCTTTTGTGGCAGGATGTTAAGCGACAGTAGGGTTCAGGACCTAGCAAGTCCGTGTTGGCTCCCTCTTTGGCCAAAAGTCAACCTTTTCGTTGCCTCTATGCCCCGAACGCCCAGGGACCCATGCCTTAGTCAGATATTGTCGCTGACTACCGTGAGGGACTCCATGCAATTCCAAACACCCTTTGCCTTCAACTCTCATGACGCTAGGCCCTTAGTGTGCTGCCTGACTGTCTGAGAAGATGGCTATCTTCCGGGAATGTATTCCTAACCTTTTTATTTCCTTGGCGCACTGTTCAATCGCCATGATTTCAGATTTGAAAACTGTAGTATATTTACGTAGGTTTACCGTCAGTTCGGTCTTTGAATTCATCCCGAAGACTCCAGTGCCCTTGTCGGTTTTGGAAACGTCAGTTAGATAGATCTAGGAATTTCGGTGTATTTCATGAAATTGTTTATACCATTTACGGTGATAGGATTTTTACTTTCTTTATACAAAGTTGCCCAGAAAGCGATGTCTATCCTGTTCTGTGTAAAAATGATCTTCACCCCGTAATTTGTTTGTTAAAAAATTCAGTTATGTACGAGATCTGAGTATTTATTCAAAATGGTCTTTTCATGTAATTATTTTGTAATATGAATCTGAATATTTATTCACAGTGCCCATTCTGTATAATTATTTTGAACAATCCTACTGATCGGGTTTTTATCCTGTTTATAACAAATTGTCCAGAAAGCAAAGTGTATCATGATCTACGAAAAATTGATCTCCAGCCCAGTAGCTGTTTCATTAAAAAAAAATTCTTCTCGAAACACTTTTAATGAAATTATTTAGGACACGTCTCTTGATCAGATTTGTATTTTGTTTATGCCAAATTGTCCAGAAGGCGATATCTATCATGATCTGCGTAAAGATGATCTCCTACCAGTAGTTTTTTTTCTCGAGATATGAATATTTCACCAAAGAAAATTTTTCATGAAATTATTTTGGATATTTCAGTGGCGATCGGATTCTTATTTTGTTCGCACCAAATTGTTCAGAATGCTCGTCTAACATGGTCAATAAAAGTCAATTTCCAACCGGTAGTTGTTCGATTAGAAAAATGACGGACCAAATTTGAGAATTTCTACAAAGTGCACATTTCAGGAAATTATTTAGGGCAATTTCAGTTTTATACCTTACCAAGTTTATGTTAGGTTTGATACTAGTAGTCTGCTATAATTTGCGTAATATTTGTCAAGGACCAGTAGTTGTTTTGTTTAAAGAAATCTAAAAAGAAATTAATTTTTAAACCTCATTAATCAAAGGCCTTCCTCGAACTCTATTTGGACCTTTATTTCTTGGCCGAGTTGGATCGCAGACCGCCCACCGAGATCGTGAGTCGGCCCGAACTGAACACAATAGACAATCGGAGCTGGTTGTCACATGCTGTCTTAGGTGCGAGCATAGGGCCCAAATTGCCTCCAAACAACATCCATCATCCCTCTATTTACATATACTGACGCCCCTCTGGCACTGCCACTCAAATCCCGTATCTTAAACCGCATCTGATATATTTTCAATATAGCCCGAGGAGTCCTTAGCCGAACATCAGGGAGTCGATTTCTTGGCTGTCTATTACCCCAAATGGGCTCGGTGTATTCGATGAACAGTTGGAACAATGACGGATCGTTATCTCAATGATAAAATCCTACAGTTTGATCTGCTTTCGTTTTAATTGACATTTATCATTACAAATAACGAGCACTTTCATATTGATTTTAGTCGATTTGTAATCCTTCGGTGTCATTTAGCGTGCTATTGACCAAACTCACTCATATCCTAGAATGTTGTAAATTACTACTTCCTAATTTCTCATGTTTCCACACCCGAGCCATTTGCAAATTAAATTATCATAAAATAGGTAATAATTGTTAAGGTGTAATATTTAGAAAAGAGCTATTCACTATTCAACCTTTATTTTTTATTGCTTATATGTCCAGACTTTTATATAGAATAGCAGTTGAACAAGAATAATGTTTGTTAAACTCCTTTTTATCTTTACAAATAGTATATTCATATTCACGCATATAATTCTTGACATGTGGTGAACAGTAACATTCCTCACACCATGATAATTATCAATTGATTATCAAACATGTGTCAGATATATCTACTTAGGAAAACAAAATTCAGTAGTAACAGTAAATAAAACCTAATAATAGGGGAATTCCCGATCTTTGCATTAACCCTGTTAAGTCTGTTAGGTCCTTTTCGATCGAGAAAAATGATGACGTAGATTACGATACGTATTGCAAGAGTCGGATAGTTAATATTGCTCGATCTAACAGGCCAGCGCCAATGTTAGATGTTAGGTCGAAAATGTAGTCACATTGTTATCCGTTAGGGCGTAGGTAACCAACATGGCAGCTATGAATTTAACAGCTGTTTTTTGTTTACACGTATTTTTATTCTTAGATACCCATTAATTATATCAGAACAATACATTTCTTTCGTTAATTTCTGACCTGTCTTTATACTCTCATTCGTAATAGGTACATCTCGTATCCTATGGAGGTGTAGGCTGTTACACCTTATGATACAGGATAGGTATGTGGGCACGAATTGTAGCGTGTCATTTGTTAGTACTTTTCGAGTGCATAAATAGCATTTTGAATGAAACAGTTGATTAATTTTCCTTTTTTATTTACTTACAATGCAACTTACAATGCACAAATGAAAACAAAACCAAACAAGTCTTCAAGGACTGTTATATTTTTATTTTTGGTTCTACCAATCGCGATATGCAGCGTTGCGGAAAATTTAACGTTTAACATGTTAAGAAAAGAAGGGGGCCTTCACGATCTTACTAGACATTTATCTATTCGAGTTAACACGGGTTAACATCTTACAAGCAATGTGAATACCATTAATGTATTTGGCTTGTATGTCGAATTGCGCTGTCTATAGGTATACCTTATTTGTTCAAGCCGTCTTCCATGTCTCGAAGGTGGTTGAGAACAGTCCCCTGAATAAAGAGGTTTGTCATAAAATATTGATGATGTTGACAGTATTTAGTAGTCATTTTCTGGATATTTGGTATGTCCAAAGATTGCGGTCTAGACGAATAATGCGGTCCCGTATTTTTTACTTTATTGGTTCGAAAATTTGATGCTGACGACCACATAGAGAATCTGCATTGCTTGTATTGGCTGGATGACCAACTGCTAGATATTAGTTCAAGCTACTAGAAAATAGATACTAGGAAAAAGGACGTGATATCGATTTTAACGAAACTCTGACGTGACCGAGCGTTCTTGCCAGTGATCCCTTGGAGACGAGAAAAAAATTGTTAACATAAGTAATCTTTACAAATATATTTTTCTACCTTTGTTGTGCGTGTATTTCAAAGCTATTATGCACATCAGTAGATTTGCTGTTTTATCTAGGGTAAGAAAACTATATGCTGTATCGTTTAAATGAGATTAAGTAGTTAAAAAGGAAATAAAGCAAAATGTGATTGAAGTAAGCATACCAAAAAAATCATATTTATTTTTATGTATCAGCAGATTTGTATTTTTACGAAGCTCAGGAAAGTTAACTGTGGACTTAGCTGTATAAAATGCTGCAAAAACCACAGACGATTCGAATAAAGTAAGACGAAAAAACTTTGGTTTTGAACAACCCAAGACGCCTTAGATTTAATCATCCAATAAAACCATTAAATATAATTATTTATACCAAAAATGACATATTTCGGCTATATTCGTAGAAGCCAAATTATTTTTATCGCCGACCTACGGTTTGTAGAACGTATCCATTTGAAAATGCAATACTCCTCAGGATTTTATACCAATCCAACGTTAAAAGAACTGGTGGAAAGCATAATATAATCTTAGAGGCGATATTAACTAATTATAGATTTTATGTAATTATAAGTGAAAAAATGAAGGATGAAGTCAACAAAAACTACACTAATATTTAATTTTTTTAAAAATCTCCGATTATTAATTTATTTACCAAGGCAATGTTCTGCAATAACGTGTCGTTTTTAAGGTTCTTTCCCTATAAAGTTCCCGGTGGATCGGTAACGTCGTCTTCAAAGTTACCACCATTTGAGTGATTTTTGGAATAAAATAGGAAGGAAAAATTTAAGAAAATTTTACTTTTATTTTACCATTTTGTATTCCGGAGTTTTTTTTAGGGTGAAATGAATATTTTAGTTTCGGTCATAATATCAATATCAACGATACCCATTCTAGCTGGCAAATAAATTTTGTCCAGTAGTTACCGAACGACATAGGCAAGTGGGTTGACATATTTTTTCGCAAGAAATAAAATTAATGTTTGTTCTTTGCACACCTTGAAACCACTGAATACAATTTTTCGGGAAAATAAAAAAATATTCTTTTCCTTCTGGCGAAAGACATTTCTAAATGCCTTCGAATTTTGTTTCGTAAATCACAAAAATGGCGATAACTTTAAACGAATCCGCCTATACAGAGGATACTTTGTAGGGGTCTAGAACCCAATAAACTATACATAATGTCACAAACGTGGTCTAAATAAATAAATTAAAAGTTCAGATATAAAACAAAACGATTTTGAAGTTTTTATTGATTTCAATCTTATTTATCTAACTTATAAATATTATTGACATATGCTGAAAAGTTGAACCATCCAATTTACAACGGTTGTCATAAAGCAGCATTTAGCGTGGAATCCGGAAAAGTTATGAGTTTTTAGGTGGACACCAGACATAGGAGACAAAAAGCCCATAATCCAGGCAAAAAATGTCTAGTTATTTATTACTATTAATTAAGGTTTTTAGTTGAGATAAAAAAGTCAATGGCACGAGCGGGATTCGAACCCACGATCTTCGGGTTGATATGCCGCTGCTCTACCACTTGAGCTATCGTGACCTCGATCCACTCGGACACCAACTTGAGATGGGAAGTTGGTGTGCGGTTGAGATGGGAAGTTGGTGTCCGAGTGGATCGATGTCACGATAGCTCAAATGGTAGAGCACCGGCGTATCAAGCCGAAGATCGTGGGTTCGAATCCCGCCCGTCACACTGACTTTTTTATCTCAACTAAAAACCATAATTAATTGTAATATATTAATTGGTCAAGCGGACCACGAAATTAGTGAAGTTATTTATTACTATGAAATTTGGTATGTAAGGTCTTAAAAGGTTTTTAAGAGTGCTTAAAACAAAATAATCTGAATTGATTTTTTCAACAGAAAATGTTTTTTGGTCTGATGTCCTGGTAGCGTGCTTTCCGTTTTTGAAACTTTTATATAATAAATTTCTCTTAAAAAGTCTTACATATTATTTTCTTCTTCTTCTTCTTCAAATAACGACTCAACTGATATACAATAATCTGGAAATACACGAATAACAAAATCAGAAAACCATATTGCAATCATTTAGATTATTCATTATTATTCACAATATTTTTTTTCTTGGCTCCTAGGGCCCATTGACAACTTTTTTCCTTGGCCCCTTTTCGACTTGAAATCCCTTGTAAGAAAACGAGTAATATACATACTCCTTGTTATCCGGCCATTCTACATGTCGGTTTTAAATGGTCATAGGCTTCAAGGAAAATGGGTAAAGCGTACAAACTTGCTTCGATCGACACTGGACAGTCCTACGGTGTGTCCGGAACCTCGCCATAATTAGAGATGAAGTACATGCCAGATGTTCGTACAGTTAATGATATAGTACATTAGGCCGTTACGGCCCACCGTAACTTAATCCAAGGAATTGCCCTCAAACCGCCATTTCCTCGATCTCAAATCAAAAAGGCCCTAAACGTAAAAAAATAGCTATTGTGTTAATTTGCAAACTTTGAATAAAGCCTTGCAAACCAAAAATCTCAACAAACGTTTTCGCCTTGCTTCAGACTTGTGAAAAAGATCTGGGATGCCAATAATAATTTTAAAAATAATTATGATTATAATAGTTTCATGTTTATAATTTTTAATGAAAAATCAATACCGAAATTTTATCTTTCAACAACTTTATTAGGCTAGTACATTGTACAGAAAAAAAGATACAATGGGTACAATTATCCTAGTACAAAAGATATACTTATACATAACAAAAGTTGATACTGTAGGCATTGAGGTAGATCCTGTTTAAGGGCTGCCAGCAATACAATGGTAAAGAAAGAAGGGTTAAGAGGAAAACTAGGGAATAGGGAACGTAACACTACAGAACGTGGAGAGAGAAAAAATAGTAATAATGTAGTTACAACTTGTAAGGTTAGATTAAACAAACATGAAAAAACAAAGAATTTTCGTTTTTAAATTGTAGGCACTAATTTTTATTTCTGTTTTTAGCCACTCAACTAGCCAACACTTGAAGTTTTTATAATTTTTTTTTGGATTTAATTCACATTTGATCTCATTAGGGACAAAATGGAACCACTTAGGGCGTAGATTCAGAAAACAATTCAACATTACTGTTAATCCATATTTGTGGTCATAACTGACCATATTTATTATTCTAATTATTTTTATCTAAGGTTTTTGGTTGAGATGAAAAATTAGTGAAAGGGGTGGGATTCGAACCCACGAACTTCGGCTCTGTACGCCGCTGCTCTACCACTTGAGTCGTGGGTTAGAATTCCGCTCGTGACACTAATTTTTCATCTGAACCAAAAACCTTAGATAAAAAGAATAATTAATTGGAATAACTGTTAATTTTGGTTGAGGCAACACGCTATTTACAGGACATTTCATATCATTTTTTTTTTACATTTGTCGATGTAATTTCGACCTGTGTTAAAAATATTAAAAAACAATTTCACGGTTCGGAAAAGGAAAGATGTGATATAGGCGAAATGTGATATTTGAGGAAGAGTAATTAACAGGTTTTAAATAGGAAAATCTTGCTTGCGGATCTTGACACTATCCCTCTTTACAAATTAAACTACTCCCCATAAGGTACCGGGTTCGAAACCATCCGCCATGCATTCGAACTCGACACACTTACAAACGGGCTTTTTTCAAAAACGCCATCACCTCGAGGGTTCATATAAGCTCGTAGTTGAAATACCCTCGTAACTAAATAAATAAATAATAATAAACGACTTCCCTATTACTTAATGTACTTTGTATGAGTTAATTATTTTCCTATTTATTGGGAGGTTTATTAATTTTTACTACTTTACCTAATATAATAAAATACCTAACGTAGTATGTGTCTGGCGATCAAAATTATCAAATTATACTACTTATTTTCTGGAAGGTTTGATAGTTCATATTGTGCTTTAAATTTTGCATAATGATTCTGTTGCTAAGTGTCAAATGAATTCTGTAATAAAAAAGTAATTTCTATTTCTTTTCATTTACAATATAAATATAAATTCATATAGAGACCTATTTTAAGAAGAATTTTTGGAAAATTTCCTTTTTCTTCGGTAAAAAGATTGAAAGTTGTTTTGCTGATTTTGCCGATTTTATAAGATGCTAGGGCGGATGGGAAAGAGGAAAACGCTGGAAATATTCAGTGGCTGGTTGAGTGCTTTAGCTGATAGCCCCCTTCACTTTGAACTATAATCAAGTAAACCTCCCTTCAACTCGCTCACCATTCGCCACTTAGGCCTGTCAAATATTTTAAACTGTTGATTAAACCACACCTCGTAAATTATGTTGTGGTTTCTGGCAGAATTGAACTCTGCTAGTGGCTCATAAATGCCATCATGTTTATGCATTTATTTATTTATGTTCAAATAACGATAAACATGAATAATCAATCTTAAGCGATTATCCAAAACAATCTGTAACTATATATATGATCGTTCTAATGTTGTGTTTAAGAAATTATTATATGCGAAGGGAACTTTTTTTTCGTGGCCTTTGTTTGCCTGTTTAGTTATGCAGATGAATGTTTTCCGTTTGCATATATCTGCCAAACTATTATATTCGCTTTCTCCAACAACCGACAAGGGGAGTTTTGTGGGAGGTCAGACATCAATCTTTGTCGCGTCTGGTCCTCTTGACAACAATGCACGACCAGGAGTGGCATCATTCATGCACCATGAACTACTCCAGAGCGGAAAAACGTGTGATTTTTAAAAATTGCCCACTCCAGATGACGGACACAAGGGCCTCGAGCTGACGTGACAAGGGGCCCGGGGAAATCGCGGCGGCACTCGAGTGCCGGAAAAAACACGCTTCGCCAACCGAATTTGTAACCGGGGTGCCTTGTTCAATTGAAGTATCGCTTGTTTTGGCCCGTTTTTGGACTTTTTGCATGACGATTTTTTTAGCTCGTAGGCCAGACTGTCCAAAACGGTGGTGCCCATCAACTCTATATAACACCACTGGCTTCTGGATTAAATGCCTCCTTGATTAAACAACGACTGTCAAATCAAAGCAATTGTTTGCAAATAAACATTCCGAGGTTTTTATTCCGTGAGCTTTTGGCAGGTCACGTATTTTAGAGAAAACGTAATGCTCAATATATTTCACTGGCCATTAAACACCATAGGTTTCAAAATTGTGAGCAGATATGCATCAGGTTTGATAGTCTTGAAGAAGGTGGTTCCTCAAAAGCTTGAGAATGAACTGAGTGTGTTCTTTTTGTTTAGCTGCGGTAATGTGGTTCGCAACGAAAATATGAAAATTATTGAAATAGGAGGAAGTTCTTTTTACGGCAAGGATAAAATTATTTGATTTACTTGCGTTAAAGCGAAGCTGTAACGGAATATTTATCAGAGGTGAGGTTTGATATGTCATCGGTAATGGAACAGGGAAAATGTTATGCTGAGTGAGTGGATCAGCCGCGCAAATTGTATAGAAGAGGGTTCCGAGTACATTTCCCTGTGGGGCACCAGCTAGAATTGTAGGAGAAAGAAGTTACTTTAGGTATGATTTTAGCATGAGATATAAGGTAGATTCTTAGGTTCTTGAGCCTCATCACAAGCCCCCTGGGTGTCATACCCTAACAAATGCCAGAGATCTTCAGAAAGACATCAGGGTAATACTACTTTAGCTCGAGGCTTCAACGCGAGCTTGGTGGATAGTCAAGTTTTAAACATAGAAAAATCTGTTTTCCTTAACATGTAACGCGTTTCGCCTAAGACGCCGTTTCCTTCTTTTCGAAGGTTGGCGATTCACATAACTTTCTTGCCTTTTAAAACTGCCTCAAAAACAGATCAACCGGCGAGCAACGTCTTCTTAAGTACGTCAAACATCTCCTACCAATCGGTCTCTTTTCTTCAATTACCTGCTTTATCAAGAGTTTGCATCGATCCCTGCGCAAAACGTCTCCTTGTGTCCTTATGTGCTTAGGCTTTCTTGCTTTCAGATGAGTCGAGTTTGCTTATTAGATTTATCCTTTTTTGGGTAAATTTGCTTGTTATCGACTTGCTATTCGTAATTTGTTTTCCCACGTTGATACATCATATCGTTTCACGATTCCGACTGTAAAATGGGGCTATGGCCCAACATGCCACGTCTTTATATTAATTTATAATAATGTGTAATCTTTTGGGACAGACAAATTTTAATTATAATTGTCCATTCGATTCTGGAACATTGCAATGAAAATTAACATTATCGAGAGGACTATTGCAATATAAATGGTAACGGGGTCTATTAGATTTTAACTGGCTATGCCTGACGCGACGAGTGAAACCGGCACAGAACGAAATGTTTCGGACAGTGCTTACAATAATAGATGTAGAGGATAGCTGGAAACAAGCGCGAACTATGTTCCGAACCTATTTACATTATTCACTCGTAGCCGGATCCCCCCTTTGGTTCGTGCAACTATCCCAATTTGAAGAGGGCTAGAGCCATACCATGAATATATTTTGCATCGAATTACTGCATGTAGCGTTTGGGGCGAGAGTGAAACCCTAAACATTCGGTCCACGGCTAAGTTGAACTTTGAAATCCTCGTGCGCTTAGCCAATCGGAAAACCGTCCGGGCGATAAATGAACAATAAGCATTGCTCACCGAATCCACTGAACACCCACGCTATTATGTATAATTTAGGAAGCCGACTCCTATTCTAGAGGCCTCTTTCCTCAAATAATGGATGACCTAGCCTTGATGCTTCTAAAGGAACGACAAATCAACCTGTATTATACATAGCACTTATTTATTTAACCTGGTTGCCAAATGTGATATCTATAAAGTCAATACCGTACGTATATATATATATATATATATATATATACACACACATTGTATATTAAATATATAGATGTAAATAATATGTTAGCAGTGAGATATAGATAACTATACGATGATTATCATCAATCGACTTGAAAGATGGTACTTTACTCAATATTAATAATAATGATAATTTGGAGATCGTGAGATGCTGTCTGGTGTGACATAGGTTTTAGAAAAACATTTTCGTTATCGTGCCAACGTTTCGATCATTACTGAGATCATCTTCAGGGCCTGGGATTTATAAACATTGTTTAAATTAGACAAATACATGTAGGATGGGGGGAAAAAAAAACTTTGAACCTATAATTTTTAGCATAGTATAAATTCAATTTTTTTCAAATCATACATGTATTAGTATAATTTAAACAATGTTTATAAATCCCAGGCCCTGAAGATGATCTCAATAATGATCGAAACGTTGGCACGATAAAGAAAACGTTTTTTTAAACCCTAAAAAAAACTTTTCTAAAACTAGACTGCATCTCGCGATCTCCAAATTATCATTAACTGACTGTCACTAAACCTAAATTTTGAAAAATGGCAAAAAGGAGGGAAAATTCAAAAGGTGCGGTTGGGATGGGAAGTGATATCGTGACTTCATGGCTCAAGTGGTAGAGCAGCGGCGTATCAAGCCGAAGATCGTGGGTTCGAATCCCGCTCGTGCCATTGACTTTTTTATTTCAACTAAAAACCTTAATTAATTGTAATAAATTTCTAGAAAGTTGATTGTATTTGCTTTTTTCCGTGTTTAGTATTTGTACTTTGTCGAAATCAAAGTTGTGTGGTTTTTCAAAGTGGTGTGTGGCCAATGCTGTAGGGTNAATTATTTTGATTAAAGAACATTGCTTTAAAGTAACTAGTTTCTTTTTTTTTGTTTAATACCAAAATCCTGCATTATTTTCCGGACAACCCAATATAAAAAAATCAGTGTGACGAGGTGGATTCGAACCACGACCTTCGGCTAAATACGCCGCTATTCTACCACTTGTGCTATCATGACTTCGATCTTCTCGGACGCCAACTCTCCATCTCAACCTACAACCATTCGAATTTTCCCTCTTTTTGCCATTTTCATATGTCGTGTAATCGGATTGGATTCTCAGCGACTTATGAAGTGGCCATGCGGACCTGTTTCGCGAAGCGATACTAATTTTATTTTTTAAATCCATTTACACTTTCGTGGTCAATTGACGAAGTTACTTCTTTCAATCAATTAATTATTATTTCTATGTAAAGTCTTGGTTGAGATAAAAAAGCTAGTATCACGAGAGGGATTCGAACCCATGACCTTCGGCTAAATACGCCGCTACTCCACCACTTGAGCTACATGACACTTCCTAACATAGAAAGAATAATTAATTTATTGAAAGAAGTAACTTGGTAAATTGATCACGAAAACTTAATTGGACTAATAATAATTATCAAGTTACAATTAACAAATTACGTAATTTTACGAATAATTACTTTGTTGTCTCTACCAATACAAGATTTTCGGACTTGGCAACAATTTTAATTTAGTCTAATAATAATTATTTCCTCATAAATCCTCTATATATCCATTATAGCATGTATTTTTTATTTCTGAAAAATAAGAGATCAGTCAGCCGTAGTCCCAAGAATAGTATTCAATATCTATAAAGGAGCCGTAGTCCCAAGAATAGTATTCAATATCTATAAAGAAGCCGTTCTAAAAACGTGAAAAGAACTCGTATATCACTCTGGGTTCGGTGTTAGGTAAAATGGTCCATTGAGCCTCTTGTATTTTTTTGTTGGCCCTGCAGACATAAATCCGAGAGAGCTAAATAGGTTGTGGATAATTGAGCGGTATCAATCATAGCCTCCTCCTCCTCGTTACCTTCTGTTTCCTGTAAGGAAGTGAAGTCAGCAAGAGATCTTATTGATGAGGAACCTTTTTTTAGTACCTTTCCTTTCGGGTGCACTTAATGGAATGAACGCCTTGCTTACTACTGCCTCGTTGTCAACCAATTATTTCGATTTACAGTTATACCAACTTACACTGAGCACAAGTCGATTTGATTAATATCACTTTTGACTGCAACTTAATAATTTTATAAACAAGCTAAAAAAATCAATATGATATTTATTAGCGGGTAGAAATCATAAAAACCGCTGACCCTGTGACACATGTATAAATAGAAGTTTATTAAATAAACAAATCATTA